>NC_058082.1:332760435-333060435 GCF_014858855.1 Bufo gargarizans | reverse complement strand
CTGTAAAACGCTCAAGTGTGAACCAGGGCCATAGGGAAGCATTGGTTTTCACGTGTTGAGCGTTTTACAGCGCGTTTGAACGCGCTGTAAAACGCTCAGGTGTGAACTTAGGGTAAAGGGTGTGCACACATATGCAATCTTATTTAATTTTTATATTTTTTCTTTCCTCTACCTAAAAGATTTCAGTTTGTTTTTCAATTGAGTTGTACAGTTTATTGTATTGAAAAGCTCCGCCTTAGAATGCGGCATCTTTGTGTTTATATTATGAGGTAACCATCTGTCACACCAGTAAGTGAATACATCTAAGGTACTTTTTAGTAGTTAATGATTGTATATAATTAGTTAGATTATAATCAAATATCCACATGACAGGTTCCCTTTAAGGTGTTAAAGAGAGGAGCTCTCCATGAAAAAAAAAAAAAACTGCTACCAAAGCTGCACAACTGCACAAAGCTGCTACCAAAGCTGCACAAAACTGCACAAAGCTGCACAGCAATGGCTATGAAAACTATAAATCTGAAAACTATAAACTGCACAGGAGGGCTGTTAATCTCCAGCAATTGGTCAAAACACCAAAAAACAAGATCATTATATGATTCTTTTCAATAAGAAGCACACATCAAAACACATGATTGCCAATCACATTTGTAAAATTAATAATTACAGCAAAATAAAATTGCACACAGAATTTTTTATAAAGTTACAGATAAAATAATAACATGGTACATTCTTGTGGTATGTATCATTAGAATAAGTTTAACTATTAGAATAAAAATTTTGTATTATTTTTATGTAGTTGAAGTGTAATATGGTTGCAAAACAATACTTGTTTACACAGTACAACTGTGGTAATAATAATAATAATAATAAATAAAAAAAATATTAGAAAACATAACTCATATTTTCATGATATCCTAATATATTTAGACTTGGTTTGCAAGCCAATTTTATCATGGCTGGAGGACCACATAGCAAAATGATGACATCATCAGCAGGTGGTGGTAGATGCTCTTGGATCATCTTCGAATCAATGAAACCATTGCTGTATTCCCATTCTTGGCACCAGCACAAAAATAGAACAAAAAAGGAACGTTAGTACGTAAATAAGCTGTAGCAGGTTTTGTCAGACTATGTTTGATGGTTCTTTTGTACATTTATAGTTATAAGTAGGGATGAGCGAATAGACTTCGGATGAAGTCGATTCGCATAAAACTTTGTTCTAATACTGTATGGAGCAGCAGGCTCATGTATTAGGGCTCATGCACACGAACATATTTTCTTTCCGCTTCTGTTTTTTTTGCGGACTGTATGCGGAGCCATTCACTTCAATGGGTCCGCAAAAACAACGGAAGGTACTCCGTGTGCATTCCATTTCCGTATTTCCATTCCGTAAAATAGTAGTGCATGTCCTATTATTGTCCGCAAATCACGGTCCAAGGCCTCATTCAAGTTAATGGGTCCGCAAAAAATACGGAACACATCCATATTCATCCGTATTTCACACGTATTTTGCGGATACATACTGTGAAAAAGCTATGCCAAGTCCATATTGCTCATGTGTTTGGTGATTAATAAGTTACTGTTTCCGTTTCCAATTCGCAAAAAACGGATCGTATACGGAAACCATACGGATATGTTTTGTGGAATAACGGAACGGAAGAGGACTTAAATCAGTGAAAAAAAACTCAGATATGGAACAACGGATCTGTGAAAAACGGACCACAAAACAACAACGGTCGTGTGAATGAGTCCTAAGAATGTATTGGCTCTGATGAGCTGAAGTTATTGCTTTGCGAAGTTTCACGAGACTTCGAGCAATAACTTCATAAATTAATTTGTACTATGAAAAACAATTTCCCGAACTCGGGAAAGTGGTACCTTGGAACCAGAGTTCTGGAAATGTTTTTTTACAGTACAAATTAATTTATGAAGTTATTGCTCCAAGTCTCGCGAGGCTTCGCAAAGCAATAACTTCGGCTCATCGGAGCCAATACATTCTAGTACTGTACGGAGCTTCTGCTCTGTACAGTATTAGAATGAAGTTTTATGCTCATCCCTAGTTATAAGTAGAGATGAGTGAAGTTTTCAAAAATTCTATTTAGAACCTTCGCCGAACTTTTCCCCTAAATTTGCTTTGTCCCAAATAAATTTGTCCAAAAGCACTTTAAATCAGCTATATTCAGGCCTGCAGGGAGAGTGTATCTTGGTGTACATCACTGTGCATTGAAGCAACATGCATAGCTAGCTCTTTCTGGTAGTGAAACAGTTACTGTGCATCAGTATGACAGCAGGTCACATACAGTATATGGATAAGCGCATCAGCATGCGTCACTATTAGGCTCAGTTCACACTTCAGTTTATTTGGTCACTTACAGATCCAAAACAATGAACAGGTGCAGACCTTTTAATGATACGTTATCTGCAAGTACGATTGGCTCCTGATTTTGGCTGACCATGCAGTAACTGCTGGAATTAACTGACCAAATAACTGAAGTGTGAACTCGGCCTTAGGCCTCATGCACACGACCGTATGTATTTTGCGGTCCACAAAAAGGGATCCGCAAAAAATACGTCTGTGTGCATTCCGTATTTTGCGGAATGGAACAGCTGGCTCTAATAGAACAGTACTATCCTTTTCCGTAATGCGGACAATAATAGGATATATTCTATTTTTTTGGCGAAACGGAAATATGGAAATACGGAAACGGAATGCATCCGCAAAAAATACGGAACGGACAAGGAATGAAAATACTTTTGTGTGCATGAGGCCTTACAGGTCAATGTTTGCATCAGGTATAATGTATTTAACCGTATAGTGGCCCAAGATTCTACTATAGAGTGAAAGAGCGGTCTCATTTTACACCGTCTGCTCTTTCCACGTAGATTAGCCACTGATTCTACTAATTTTACTGTTTGTGAGGTGTCCACATTGATTCATCGATAAGGTATTGTGTTTCCCACTCATTCTACTATAGAGTGAAAGAGTCTAATTTTACACCATCCGCTGTTTCCACATAGATTGCTAGAGAACCTGTTCTGTTACATACTGGTACAAGTAGTGGCTACATGATAGAGTGGGGAGGATGTCAGCAGTAAGTTTGTGTTGACGTCAATGTTTATTTTTCCCTTATTCTGATCTGTCAGAAGAAAAATAAATAAAAAATGATCTGGTCTTTTGAGTATCCAAGTTCATACAGTTAGTATTTGGTCAGTAATTGATCAGTATTGGTGAGGGCTAATGCTCAACTTAGATGAGTTTTGGCCATTTGCATCTGACCGGTTTTACTCAGATGGAAAAGAAGTCCTGCATGCAGGACTTAAATGGCTTCTATCCGACAGTCGGTATTTGGTCATTTTTTGCATCAGTATTTGATCAGTATTGGTAAGGCAAAAAACAGGAGTGGGTCCAAAACAAAGATGGCATGTGATGGAAATATATGTATTCTGTGTTTTGGACCCTCTCCTGCTCTTCGCTTCAAAATCATCATCAAATCCTGATGTAAAATACCGACCGCTTTATAGAGTCCTTATAGATGCTCCAAAAACAGGATCCATTGTGTTTTTCCTTTTTAGGTTTTTCTGACGGATCAGAGATACATTAACATAAACTGTGATGTCAACAAGGAGGCCAAAAAGGGACACTAGTGTCCCCAGAACAAACTGGTGAGGGTGGCAACAGCATAAGTAGTCAAAACAGTGGCCCAGTCAGAGTGGTGATCATGGCAACAGCTTGAAGAGTCAGCATTGTGGTCCAGTCACAGAGTGTGGGGGGGACGGGGACAGCAGTGGCAGTAACACTACAAGATGAAGATGGCAGCACACTGCAGTCAGAACACTGCAGTCACAACATTACTGCCAGAATGATCTAGTCTGATGCATCAGGCACTGGTGTGTGGAAATCCTGGCTGATCCATGCCTGATTCATCTTTATAAAAGGTTAATCTCTCAACATTTTGTGTTGAAAGGCGAGTTCTTTTTGGGGAAACTATGCTCCCGCCGCACTAAACACCCGTTCTGATGCCACACTACTGGCTGGACAGGTAAACTTGCCCAGGGCAAATTCAGCCAGTTGCGGCCACAATTCAAGATTGGCTGCCAAGGGGATCTTGGATCTGAGGTGACAGGGAGAACTCCAAGTATGCCACTACCTACTGGTTCAGGTTCTGCTCCATGTCCTGCTGCTGCTGGCTGGTTTCTTCAGTAGGCGGGTGAAGAAACATGTTCATGAGAGATTAGAGACTCAAGTTACTGATGATGGAGATGGTGCTCCTGTCCCCTCTCCCCCACCAGCAGTCATGGCAGTGAAGCGTGAATTCAGAGGGTCCTCCCGGTCATGAGGTTTGACGATTGCACACATAGTCAGTGACCAACTGACTACATAGGATGTCTTTATATTAGTAGAGTTTATCACCCCTCTCCCCCATTTTGGCCCTGTAGCGAGGGTCTAACATCGTGGAGAGGGATCCCTCTGCCGAATTGTGATAATGAGGCTGTCACTACTCAAGCAACTCAGCATGCATCTGGCCATTTGTGCAAGGGATTCAAAGGGACTCCCTGCCTCCATCTTTACTGCATACTGTCATGGTCTGTTGGGGTCATGTGGCTGGTCTTTCTCATCGCCCTCCAGCTCCTTTTGCTCCTTTCCTGTCACTTGTGCAAATAAACCACCTATTTCTGTATACATTTCCTGGGAGTTAATGTCCTCCTCCGTCAGTTCAGCCCCTACAGGACTGAGGTGGCCATGATATGTAGGCACCTTGTCTCCTGTTCCCTTGCCAGCTAGATTTATCAGCAATTGCTCCAGGATATTTTTCATCCCGTAGTCCGGGCGACTGACAAAAAAAGTGCCCTCCTTAAAGGGCCTGAGCAAACGGCAGGTATCACGCATTAACTGCCACTGGCTAACGTAAAAGTTTTACAGGGGAGTACCCCTGTCTGCCTGCATCATCAAGAAATCATTCACGGCCTTCTCTGCTCATATAGTCGGTCCAATATCGGAGGGTGGAGTTCAAATGGGTGAAAACATTGCATATGAGGCAATGTTGGGGAACATTATTCTGCCTTTGCAGCTCAAGGAGGGCATGTTTTGCATGGTAAGAGTGACTGAAGTGCCTGCACAGTTTCCTGGCCATTTTCAAGACATCTTACAGTTGGGTGAAAAACTTCAGGAACCGGGTTACAACCAGATTAAAGACTTGCGCTATGCAGGGAGCATGGGTCAGCCCTCCTTGACGCAGCACAGAAAGAATGTTCTTCCCGTTATCAGTGACCATGGTTCTGATCTTCAGTTGGCAAGGAGACAGCGAGCATTCGATTTCTTGGTTGATGACACTGAGCAGTTCCTCCCCAGTGTGACTCAGTTTGCCCAGGCTGGTCAGATGCAGAACACCATGCACTTCATAGGTGGTATGCTGGAGGACCACACGAAACTGTGCCTACAGTGGAGCCTGTGGACAAGGTGGAGGAAGAGGGGGACATTGGTACAGGAATCATAGCATGAGAATGTGGAGGCGGCATTGCCATAACCTGGCCAAGTTGCATAGTTACATAGTTGTTAAGGTTGGAAAAAACAAAAATCCATCAAATCCATCCTGTAATCCTGCTATATCGATCCACTGAACAAATTCCTGGATCAATTTCTATCTTCCTTTTAAAAAGGGGTTGGTCCAAAGGGTAAGGGTGTGTAGAACAAGATTTCTATACAGTGTCATAAGCCTTAATGTTATTTTGAATTAAAAAGTCATCTAAACTATTTTGAAGCCATCTTCTGTAGCTACTCTGACTAGCTCCTGCAGCAGGCTATTCCAGAGATTCACAGATCATACTGTAAAGAATGCTTGACGCTTCCTATGACTGAATCTTTTTTCTCCAGGTGTAGAGAGTGGCCCCTTGTTTGTTGAGGGGGTTTAACACAGAATAGCTTCCCTTGATATTTTTTGTATGGTCCGTTTATAAATTTGTATAGGTTAATCATGTTTCCCCTTTAGCGGTCTTTTTTCAAGGCTAAACAAATTCAGTTAATTTAATCTTTGCTCATAACTAGGGATGAGCGAATCGACTTCAGATGTTTCATTTGCATAAAACTTTGTTTCAATACTGTACGGAGCGAGCGCTCTGTACAGTATTAGAATGTATTAGCTCCGATGAGCTGAAGTTATTACTTCGCGAAGTCTCGCGAAACTTCACGTAATAACTTCATAAATTGATTTCTACTGTAAAAAAAACATTTCCCAAACTACTTGGAACTGGAGCTGAGAAATGTTTTTTTACAGTAGAAATCAATTTATGAAGTTATTACGCGAAGTCACTTCAGCTCATCGGAGCCAATACATTCTAATACTGTATGGAGTGCAGTGTGAATTGACTTTGGATGTTTCATCCAAGGTCGATTCGCTCATCCCTACTCATAACAAAGATCTTCCAGGCCCTTTACGAGTTTAGTTGCTCTCCTCTGTACTTTTTCTAACTCCAGGGCATCCTTTTTATGGTTTGGTGCCCAGAACTAAACTGTGTATTCCAGTAGAGGCCGCACTAACGCTTTCTATAATGGCAATATTACATCCCTGTTCCACGAGTCCATACCTCTTTTAATACAAGACAACATTTTGTTGGCCTTAGATGCACTGCATTATGGGTGAGCTCTTGTTCCTGGGCTTCTTACTTTCACTTTGTAACACATGTTGTTGCCACTTTAGGAAAAAATTGATTCGTTACCAAGAAGAGGCAGTAAATTCGTATTTGATCAAATTTTTCCGGATTGAATTGACCGTCCAATGCTTTGATTCGCTAGTGTTGAAGATGCCCTCAATCAGGGCTAATTACGTTTGCTCTACTGCTCCAAAGTGTTCTGATCCTATGATTTTAAATGCGTGGAAGAACCCACACTGACACCAGGGAAGGGTCAAAGCAGTTTCCTATTTATTAAAGGAAGTTAAGCAGTATATATGTACATCAGAGGGGACATCCCCCCTGAGGCTTGTAGCATTGTTACATTGGCTAGAATACCAAAATAAGAAAAGAGATAACACTTGGCATCTGCTTATTGTGCATTGTTTTACTAACTCTGGTATGCAAATTATGTAAACATCTAAGTGCAAGCGCCATATTGTAATGGCTTCACTTTAACAGCAATACAGCATACGTCATATATGACACATGAGGGAGGAGGGTCCTCTTGGAACTTAAGGGAATAAGGGAATCAACAATGATATCCACATCTCTATCACTAGTCATACGTGTGTTGGAATTCAGATCAATCTAAAGTGAAGTGGACCAAAATCTAATGTGCACCCAAAACTGTGAATGAGATGAGTATTAGAGATAAGCGAATCGAAGTTGACGAAGTGGAATTCATTCTGAATTTCAGGAAAAATTCCATTTGTCCCAAAGTTGGATTTCCTTGTGCTTCGTGGTAACAAATCAATTTTTTTTTAATGTCTGCTGAAAATTTTAGAAAGAAGTAGTAAGAAGCCCTGGAACGAGGGATCACTGCAATGCAGATAGCCAATCAGCAGCTAGCCAGTCCCTGTGATGTCACATGTCTCCTCCTGCCTGGTCTCTGCCATTTTCCAGTGAACTTAGTGCAGGGAGAGATGTTACACGTACTTTGGACAGTGATTATAAAAGACTTAATTTACCAAAAATAACTATTGAACAGTTCAGGGCAGCTTAGATATAGTGTAAGGATATAATAGGGAGGCATTAGCCACACTATAGGGAAGAGAGCAGGACCAATTGAACAGTGTAAAGCTTAGCTGATAGGAGCTATTTTATTACACCTCGCAGCACTAATTGGGGTTAAAAAGTGTTATAATGCAGATTTTAGGTTGTTTGCATTCTTTGATACATAAGTAATTCTGTTAATCCTTGATTGTGTAATTAGGTGAAATTGAAGCCTGATACTACAGATTTTAGAGTGCTCACATTCTCTTATATAGAAGTATATCCGTTAATCCCTAATTGTGTAATTAGGGTGAAATTCCAGAGGAGGGCAACTTAAGTAATAACTGGAATGGGGCAAATACAGTACCCTGAAAGATTATCAAAATTAGGGTTATTCACTTTAGAAAAAAGACGACTGAGGGGAGATCTAATTACTATGTATAAATATATCAAGGGTCATTGCAGAGATCTCTCCCGTCATCTATTTATCCACAGGACTGTGACTGTGACGAGGGGACATCCTCTGCGTCTGGATGAAAGAAGGTTTGTACACAAACATAGAAGAGGATTCTTTACGGTAAGAGCAGTGAGACTATGGAACTCTCTGCCTGAGGAGGTGGTGATGGTGAGTACAATAAAGGAATTCAAGAGGGGCCTGGAGAGGGGTCGTTGATCCAGGGAGTTATTCTGATTGCCTGATTGGAGTCGGGAAGGAGTTTTTTGTTCCCCTTAAGTGGGTAGAAGTGGCTTATACCTCACAGTTTTTTTTTTTTGCCTTCCTCTGGATCAACTTATCAACTTGCAGGATGACAGGCCGATATGGATGGAAAAATGTCTTTTTTTGGCCTTCTGTACTATGTTACTATGAATGGAGTCACACCGGGGAGGAACTGCTCTGCATCCTTTAAAAGGAAATTGAATCCTGGCTGTCTCCACGCCAACTTAAAAACCGACAATGGGAAGAACATTGTGTCGATGCTGTGTCAAGGAGGGCACACTGCATGGCAAATATCTTTAATCTGGTTGTAAAGCATTTCCTCAAGTCTTCCACCCAACTGCAAGACATCCTGAAAATGGCTAGAAAACTCTGCATGCACTTCAGCCATTCTTACACTGCAAAGCACATGCTCCTCGAGCTGCAAAGGCAGAATAGCGTTCCCCAAAATCGCCTGATATGCGACATTTCCACCAGTTGGAACTCCACCCTGGACTGACTATATGAGCAGAGGAAGGGCGTGAATGATTTCTTGATGATGCAGGCGGACAGGAACACTCCCCTGAGGTTAGCCAATGGCAGCTCATGTGTGACACCTGCCTTTTGCTCAGGCCTTTTGAGGAGGTAATTTATTTTGTCAGTCACCAGGACTACGGGATGAACAATGTCATTCCACTCCTTCACATCCTGGAGAAGATGCTGATAAATATGGCTGGCCAGGGAACAGGAGATGTGGCGCCTACATCTCATGGCCATCTGAGCCCTGTGGGGACTGAACTGGGGGAGGAGGAGGACATTCACGCACAAGCAATGTATACAGAAATGGGTGTTTTTTCTGCAAAAGTGACAGGACAGGAGCATGAGGAGCTAGAGGGTGATGCGGCAGTATGCAGTGCAGATGGATGCAGCTAGTCCCCCTTGCACAAATGGCCAGAAGCATACTGAGTTGCTCGTGTAGTGACAGCCATATTACCACCATTCGGCTCTCCACCATGTTAAACCCTCACTACCGTTCCAAAATGGGCACCTTTTTTCTCACCGCTGAGAGGGTGGATAAACTCAACTACCTTTTAAGACATCCTATGTAGTCAGTTGGCCACTGCCT
Source organism: Bufo gargarizans (assembly GCF_014858855.1). NCBI lineage: Eukaryota > Metazoa > Chordata > Amphibia > Anura > Bufonidae > Bufo > Bufo gargarizans. Next base: position 333,050,953 of record NC_058082.1, on the reverse strand, counting down.
ATTTGCGCCACCGCCCATCCTCATGAATGTCTGACCGGGGGGCCCTCTGTGCTCACATTCCACTGCCATGACTGCTGGAGGGGGAGCAGCACCAGCTCCATCAGCAGCAACTTCAGTCTGGAGTCTCTAATGAGCACTTTTCTTCACCCGCCTACTGAAGAAACCACCCATCAGCAGCAGCAAGACATGGAACATAACCTGAACCAGCAGGTGGTTGCATACTTGGACTGCACCCTGCAACCCTCAATCCAAGATCTCCCGGACTACTGGACAGCCAAACTTAATTTGTGGCCGCAACTAGCTGAGTTTGCCCTGGACCAGCTTTCCTGCCCAGCCAGTAGTGTGGCATCAGAGCAGGTGTTTAGTGCAGCGGGGGACATAGTTACTCCAAGGAGAACTCGCCTTTCCACCCAAAATGTGGAGAGACTGACCCTTGAAAAGATGAATCAGGCGTGGGTCAGCCAGGATGTCCAGACACCAGTGCCTAAAGCATCAGACTAGATCATTCTGGGTGCCACACGCCTGATGACGCACATCTGCTGCCATTGTTGCCATGTTCTCCTACTGCCACCCACTATCTTGTGCTGTTGCCACTGCTGTCACTGGGCCACTGTATTGACTCCTCATGCAGGTTGCCACCCTCCCCACACTGTAACTGGGCCACTGTATTGACTCCTCTTGGGGTTGCCACCTCACCAATCTATGACTGGGCTATTGTATTGACTCCTCATGCAGTTGCCACCCTCCCTACTCTGACTGGGCCACTATGTTGACTCCTCATGCGGTTGCCACCCTCCCTACACTGTAACTGGGTCACTGTGTTGACTTCTCATGTGGTTGCCATCCTCCCCACTCTGTGACTGGGTCACTATGTTAACTCCTCATGCGGTTGCCACCCTCTCCACTCTGTGACGGGGCCACTAGTGTCCCTGTTTGGTTTTATTGAATCACCATTTATTTTACCCTTCTTCTGATCTGTCAGAAGGACAGAAAGATGAAAAACACAACAGATCCTGTCTTTGGAGCATCCGTGAGGCCTGTATCACATGGTTCCTCTTTTGCATCAGGATATGCTCATGATTTGGAAGCCAAAAGCAGGAGTGGGTACAAAACACAAAAGACAGGCAAATATTCCAATCATGTGTCATCTCTATTTTGGATCCTCTCTCTTTTTTTTTTGCCTTAACAACACTCATGGATTACTAACCAAATGATGACGGGGCTTAAAAGACGGGATTTGTTTTTTTGAGGTTGTTCTTGTGACGGGTCAGAAGAAGGAAAAAAATAAACAATAATGTCAACAGAAACTTACTGCTGACACCCTCTCCACTGTGTCATGGGTCCAGTACGTGTAACAGAACAGGTTCTGTAGAAATCTATGTGGAATCAGCTGTTGGTGTAAAAGTAGTGTACGCTCTTTCACTCTATAGTACAATCTTGGGCCACTGCACAGTTCTTTATACCTGACTCTAACATTGACCTATAAGGATAAGTTCACACTTGAGTTATTTGATCAGTTTTGGTCCCGTAATGACCAAATAAGTGAAGTGATTCTAAGAGTGACATCTGTCGACTACCTGTCTTAATGACACAAAGTAACTGTTTCACTACCACAGTGGACTACCAATGCATGTTTCTGCAATGCACAGTGTTCTACATCAATATATGGCTCTCTCCAGCCGGGAAATAGCAGATTTTTAACGCGAAACGTCCAAATCGAATTTTTGAAAACTTGGCTCATTTCTATTGGGTATGCATAATGAAAATGCAATGACAAACCTGCAAAATGGTACAAGTAAATATAATGATTAGTACTGTTTAATTGTACCGCATAAAGGAACCCTGCTGATTCCAACCTTAGCATTGCTGTCATGGAACCATGAACCAGACGTACAACAAGAGCTAAGTGGAAATAAGAAGGCTTTATTGAAAATCCAGCTGTAAGGCAGGGGGGCAGAACCGGTCATACCCCGAAACACCGCAGGCGCAGCAACAGGTGTCGGGGTAGACTCTGGCGTAACAACCGGAGCGGCAGTAGGAGCGGGCCCAGGAGCGACAACCGACCGGCAACGGAAGCTAAATGAGCCGTGCGTTCAAGCAGGGTTTGCAACGCCACAACGAACCGACCCAACAGGTGATCCTGCTGATCAAGTCTGGCAACCAGCGTAGGTAGCGAGGATGGCCCTGTACCATCAGAATTCATGGCTTGGTCCTAATGTCATGGAACCATGAACCAGACGTACAACAAGAGCTAAGTGGAAATAAGAAGGCTTTATTGAAAATCCAGCTGTAAGGCAAAAGTCCAAACGGATGGCTAAACCGAAGCAGGGTCTTGCGAAGCCAGAGGTCAGGAACCAGAAGGGTAGTCAGACGAAGCCTGGATCAGGAACCAGCAGGGTAGTCAGACGAAGCCTGGATCAGGAACCAGCAGGGTAGTCAGACGAAGCCAGGATCAGGAACCAGAAGCAGCAGCAGTCTTAGAAGCATGTGAACACAGGAGGACCAAGCAAGGAACTGAAGCCACAGACCTCCTATATATATGAGCTAGGCATCCAGCTCCTCCCAGTGGGAAGGAGAAGCCGCAGGGTGGGAGGCTACAAGAAACCCAGAAACCAAGATGGCCGCCAGCACATGTCAAACGAAGGAGAACAGGAAGAAGGTAAGACCATGACAGTACCTCCCCCTCAAGGGCCCCTCCTCCGCGGAGTAAAGAACGGTTTCTGAGGGAAGCGTGCGTGGAAGGCTCGGAGCAAGGCAGGAGCATGGACATCTGCGGAGGTAACCCAGGAATGCTCCTCTGGACCATAACCACGCCAATGGACCAAAAACTGCACCCGACCACGGACCAGGCGTGAGTCCAGGATATTGCTCACCTCATACTCCTCACGATTGCCCACTTGGACCGGACGAGGCCGAGGAACCGAGGAAGTGAAACGATTACACACCAGTGGCTTCAACAGGGAGACATGAAACACGTTGGAGATCCGCATGCCAGGAGGAAGCGCAAGGGCATAGGCTACCGGGTTTACCCTGCGAAGCACTCGGAAGGGACCAACAAAGCGAGGCGCCAGCTTGGGAGTGGGCACTCGAAGGTTGAGGTTGCGGGTGGACAACCATACGCGGTCTCCGACCTGGTAGGAAGGAGCGGGCGCTCGTCTGCGATCAGCCTGGAGTCTCTGGCGCTGCGCAGAGACCTCAAGATCTGTACCCAAGAAGCACGTAGGACGGAAAGGTGATCCTCCACAGCCGGAATATCCTGGGGAGAGAATACCTCCGGTAACACGGCAGGTTGGAACCCATAATTGGCCATGAAGGGAGACGTCCCAGAGGAAGAGTTCACCGCCGTGTTCCTGGCAAACTCAGCCCAAGGCAGGAGGTCAACCCAATTGTCTTGGTGATCGGAGACATAGCAACGAAGGAATTGCTCCAAGGCCTGATTGGATCGTTCTGCGGCCCCATTGGACTGAGGGTGGTAGGCCGAGGAGAAAGAGAGATGAATCCCCAACTGGGAGCAAAAGGAGCGCCAGAACCTGGACACAAACTGACTCCCCCGATCCGACACAATCTCCTTGGGCAAACCGTGCAACCGGAAGACCTCCCTGGCAAAAATCGTGGCCAACTCTTGTGCAGAGGGTAACTTCTTGAGAGGAACACAGTGGCACATTTTGGAAAACCGATCCACAATCATGAGAATGACCGTATGGCCTCGGGATGCAGGGAGGTCCACAATGAAATCCATCCCCAGGTGTGACCATGGACGCTCCCCGGTGGCTAGTCCGAGGGGACTTACTCTGGGCACAAACGGAGCATGCCGCTACATATGCGGCGATGTCGGAACGTAGAGAAGGCCACCAGAACAGACGTGAAACAGCCCAGGACAGCTGATTCTTTCCAGGATGCCCCGCGGCCTTGGAGTTATGGTAGGTTCGCAACAACCGAGTGCGCAACTCCTCAGGCACAAAACATCTGCCGTTGGGTCTCCCAGAGGGAGCACCAGATTGAGCCGCCAAAATCTGCTCACCCAGGGGAGAGGTCAGGCTGGTGCGAATGGCGGCCAGGATCTGATTCGGAGGTATGACCGAAGTTGGAATCGACTCCTCCCCGGACAGCTCGGAGTACTGCCGTGATAAGGCATCCGCTCTGATGTTCTTGGAACCGGGTAGGTAGGAGACCACGTAATTAAAACGTGACAAGAACAGAGCCCATCTGGCCTGACGTGGTGTCAATCTCTTGGCCTCAGAGAGGTAGGTCAGATTCTTGTGGTCCGTCAGGATGAGAACCGGAACCACCGAGCCCTCGAGCAAGTGCCTCCATTCTTTAAGGGCCTGCACGATGGCCAATAACTCCCTGTCACCAATCTGATAGTTGCACTCCGCGGAAGACAGTTTCCGGGAGTAAAACCCACAAGGAAGCAGAGGACCCTCTGGTGTTCTACGCTGAGACAGAAGGGCGCCTACTCCCGTCTCAGACACGTCCACCTCGAGGACAAAAGGCAACCCAGGGTTGGGATGCGACAGAATCGGAGCCGACACAAAGGCGGACTTTAGAGCCTCAAAAGCTCGGATGGCCTCGAGCGGCCAGACCTGGGGATTACTGCCCTTCCTGGTCAGATCCGTGAGAGGCTTGGCTAGCATGGAAAAGTCCCTGATGAACTTCCGATAATAATTGGCGAAGCCCAAAAAGCGCTGCAGGGCACGAAGACCACTGGGCTGGGGCCACTGTAAGACAGCCGAAACCTTCTCAGGATCCATGGAGAACCCCTCAGCGGAAATGATGTAACCTAAGAAGGTTACCTGGGATCGGTGAAATTCGCATTTCTCAAGCTTACCGAACAGCTTGTTCTCTTGTAACCGTTGCAACACTCGTCTGACATCCAGAATGTGGGCCTCCATGGATTCAGAATATACCAAGATGTCATCCAAATAGACCACCACACACTGCTGCAACAGGTCACGGAAAACATCGTTGATGAATTCCTGGAAGACTGCGGGCGCATTGCACAACCCAAAGGGCATAACCAAGGATTCATAATGACCGGTCCTGGTGTTAAACGCGGTCTTCCACTCATCGCCCGCCTTGATCCTTTCCAGGTTATATGCCGCCCTCAGGTCGAGTTTGGTAAAGACCGTGGCCCCTTTGAGGCGATCGAACAGCTCGGAAATCAAGGGTATCGGGTAAGCGTTCTTGATCGTGATGCGATTGAGACCCCTGTAATCGATGCAAGGCCTCAACTCACCGCCCTTCTTTTTCACAAAGAAAAATCCAGCCCCTGCCGGGGACGAGGATTTGCGAATGTGTCCGCGTGAAAGCGCCTCCCTCACGTACTCCTCCATGGCCTCATTCTCCGCTACCGACAGTGGATAGACTTTGCCACGAGGAGGAACGGCACCAGATTGTAACTCTATGGCACAATCGTATGGGCGGTGCGGAGGTAGGGCAACCGCACGCACCTTATCGAATACATCCCGGTACTCCTCGTATTCAGGAGGCAACAGAGAGTCCGAGGAAGTACACAGCAACTTGACAGACCCATGGATGCAACTAGCCCCACACTGCGGTGACCACGAGAGGATCTCGGCCGATCTCCAATCGAAAGTCGGATTATGCTTCTGGAGCCAGGGGTACCCCAAGACCACCGAGTAGTGTGGAGACGAAATAACCTGGAGACAGACCGACTCTCTGTGAACGGCACCAATGGCCATCCCCACTGGAAGGGTCTCATGAGTCACGTGTGGCGGCAGAAGGGGTCTGCCGTCTATCGCCTCAAGAGCCAGTGGGAAACCTCGAGGCCGCAGAGGAATGGAATTGGCGGCAGCGAACACACTATCAATGAACAAACCACCAGCACCAGAGTCCACCAACACCTGGGTCGTCACCGAGCCCCCGACCCAGGAGAGGACAACAGTAATCAGTGGTTTGTCAACACGGGAAACCGGGGACGAGGAGACTCCACCCAAGATCTGCCCCCGACAGGATCTCAGGTGCGAGTGTTTCCCGGACGGTTCGGGCATGCCAACCGAAAATGCCCACCGAGACCACAGTACATGCACCGGCCCTCGCGTCTCCGGAGTGCCCTCTCCCCCTCGGACAGGCGAGCAAACCCCAGCTGCATGGGTTCACCCCCAGACAAGTCATCCCCAGGAGGCGTGGGAGGAGAGGGAGGCACGGGTGGGACAGCAAACGTAGGCGCCAATCTGTTAGAAGGCCTCCGCAGGCTCTCCTTAAAGGAAGGTCTCTCCCTGAGTCTGGTGTCAATCAAAATCAGGAAAGAAATAAGAGACTCGAGCTCCACTGGTAGGTCCTTAGCTGCAACCTCATCCTTCAAGGCATTACGAGAGACCATGAGAGAAAGCAGCGACCAGAGCCTCATTATTCCAGCCCACCTCTGCTGCCAGGGTAAGAAACTCAATGGCGTATTCAGCTACGGATCGTGAACCCTGTCTGATGGACATAAGGAGCTTCGCAGCACGAGCCGGCACATCGAATACCTTCCGAAGAGAAGCAACAAAACCGGAAAACTCGGCAACCACCGGATTGTTGTTCTCCCATAAAGGGCTGGCCCAGGCCAAGGCCTTGTCCGAGAGCAGCGAGATCAAGAAGCCCACCTTTGATCTCTCAGTAGGAAAGGCATGTGGCAGCAACTCGAAATAAATGCCCACCTGGTTAAGGAAACCTCGGCACTGAGTTGGCTCTCCCCCAAAGCGCTGTGGAAGGGGGGCAGAACCGGTCATACCCCGAAACACCGCAGGCGCAGCAACAGGTGTCGGGGTAGACTCTGGCGCAACAACCGGAGCGGCAGTAGGAGCGGGCCCAGGAGCGACAACCGACCCATCGGCAACGGAAGCTAAATGAGCCGTGCGTTCAAGCAGGGTTTGCAACGCCACAACGAACCGACCCAACAGGTGATCCTGCTGATCAAGTCTGGCAACCAGCGTAGGTAGCGAGGATGGCCCTGTACCGTCAGAATTCATGGCTTGGTCCTAATGTCATGGAACCATGAACCAGACGTACAACAAGAGCTAAGTGGAAATAAGAAGGCTTTATTGAAAATCCAGCTGTAAGGCAAAAGTCCAAACGGATGGCTAAACCGAAGCAGGGTCTTGCGAAGCCAGAGGTCAGGAACCAGAAGGGTAGTCAGACGAAGCCTGGATCAGGAACCAGCAGGGTAGTCAGACGAAGCCTGGATCAGGAACCAGCAGGGTAGTCAGACGAAGCCAGGATCAGGAACCAGAAGCAGCAGCAGTCTTAGAAGCATGTGAACACAGGAGGACCAAGCAAGGAACTGAAGCCACAGACCTCCTATATATATGAGCTAGGCATCCAGCTCCTCCCAGTGGGAAGGAGAAGCCGCAGGGTGGGAGGCTACAAGAAATCCAGAAACCAAGATGGCCGCCAGCACATGTCAAACGAAGGAGAACAGGAAGAAGGTAAGACCATGACAATTGCAAAGTTTACACCATAGCAGCAGCATGTGGATGATATTTTAAATATCTCATCTACTTTGCTTGCACGGTAAATACTATGGATTTTCCCGCACAAAATTCCTCTGCAAAAAAGTTGCAGCATTTACGCTACATGTAAATCTGCCCATAGGTTTTGGTATATGTCCTCCAATATTTAGATTTTGTATAGTGGTTTTGTTTATGTCTCTTAATGTTTTTCCACAACACTTATCAAGCCATTTGTCTGTTCATGCTTAGATAAGGCTAAGGGCTTTTGCATGGACATATTCCTTGTTGTAATGAGCATTAATCGATTGGTATATCAAGGAGACTGCTGTTCATTTAGCTCAACATGAGGTGATGTACTGCCTATAACAGATAATTTTTATGACCACATAAAAGATGTAGTTAGCCAACATATGAGCTATCATGTGTTTGTTTGATGCACATATTTACACATGGCAATGACTAGACACAAACTTTTACTCAGGTCGATCATCACCCCATAAAAGAGCCTTTAACTTTCGAGGACAATTTTTTTTATGATTGGATTTTACTCATTTTAGGCAACAAATAATGTTTTCAATTGGTCTTTATTAAAAATATCGAGCCATCCTGTCACAAAGTGTTAACCGTTTTTATAGCTGTGTTAATGGTACTTACACTTTCACTTTGTGCAGTCATCTAATATCTCTTATCTCTAAATTACTTAAAGGTCATAAAAACTTATTTAAGCCACATTGTTAGCAGTACGGGCTTATTCATATCACCGTTATGGCTTTCCATCATAACATGGTTATAACAGAAAATAGCGGAATCCATAAGACGGAAATCAAAACGGAAGCTTTTAAGAGGCAAACCATTTTGATCCGTCATAATAGAAGTCTATGGGAAAGTCTAACAGATCCGCATGGTTTCCGTTATGCTGGACAGAAAACAAAGTTCTGTCGACAGCTGTACAGGGAAAACAGCTCATCATTTTTAATAAATATCAATTGATATGCTCAAAAGGAGTGCAATGATGGCTCAAAAGGAGTGCAATGTAATAAATAATATTGTTGCCAAAGGTGTACACAGCCTTTAATTCTGTATTTTTTCTTTTTTTTTTTTTACATTGTGAGAAAAAGACTGGCACTCTAACATATTTTAATCACATGGACGCAATGTAGCAAAAAATGTGTAATGTTACATATATTTATTTATGTTGCTCAACATATAAAAACACCCCTAAAACATCTTAAAAAGCATAAAAACTAATGTAAACAAAATATGTACACAAAATAAGAGCTTCAAATAGAGACGGATAATCCGTATGATCAGTCACAGACCAAATGTATATAGGTCATTCACAATGGCGGATTCCTTGTATTACGGATCTTTGGCCACCAATTTGATATTTAATGGCGGTAATGGATAGATTCAATATGATGTAGTTGATCTATAAATCTACATAGACCGTTGGACATTTCACAATCTTTCATGGGTTGTAAAACCAGACTTCTATTATGACATCCCCGTCCTGAAACTCTTTGCCCTCAAGACCATACTTCCAGGAGTTTATCTTAAAGACATCTCATACTAGGATTTGTTAACTGTTCTCAATTTTAGGGTATCCAACATCTGATAAAATAAACATCATTTCCATTGGAAAAACAGAAAACTAGTATATTTATAAATATTTATGTCTATATAAATTACACCATAGTAAAAGGTACAAATTTACTATAGAGTATTATAATATAAACCCATTACTAATGTTGGGTATCTATTTATGTATGCTGAGTACTTATCATCAGACCTACTTAGTCGTATTATTTAAACATTTTATTTTCTTTTCTTATTGTGATATTGTACTAAACTTTTTAACCAATAGAATATATGCAAAATATCATTTTTCAAATACAGACAAAAAAATAATGCATACATAAAAAAACACATGTATAACGCATATAAACCGCAAGGGCACTATAACTACAGAAACGGACATCCAAAATCCAGGCCATGTATTTACATCAGCTGGATTAAGATATAAAAGACCAAACTTGCAAGCATTAAATGTATCCACTGAAGGGGAAAGCGTTCCCCGAAACGCGTCTGGTATTTGCACAATACATTCAATGATTAAACTGCAACAGATGGGAAAGAATATTTGAAAGTATAACATTCAAAGGTCTGAAGCTCTTCAGCAAAACTAAACAGGATTGTAGGCATAAGAACACCGAATTCGAACCTCTTCCCGCGAGATTCAGAGTGGATCATGTAATATGCCAACATCGAGCATAGCGTGAGATGCAGAGACCCAGCACAGCCTCGTTACCTGGCTGGAATCCTTCCGCTGAAACGATGGACCCCACTCGTTAACATCTAGCACACCGGTACTGCGCTCCTGAACATAGAAGCCCAGCGGCTTAGGTAGGTTTAGCGTAGGACCCACCTGACCTGAGACCACCTTGACGTTTGGTAGGCGGGCTTAGATGTGTTTTGATCAAAATATATTGACTAAGTGTCTCAGACATTATCATATCAGAGTGAGGACTTAGTCCATATATAGTGCTTGCATCTGCTTTAATAAGTGCATTATTATCTTATTTCTGTGGTTTTCTTCAATAACATGGCCAGGGACATCCGCAAATTTGTATCATATCGTGCAGGATGTTTTTATCTTAGTTTTTTCTGTGATTTTTTTTGTTTATGTAGTGTTTGCTTGAGGGAGTGGCACCTTCAAGTGTGAATGTGCACCTAGTATCTTGGGAGTAGCATTCCTCTGCACTTTTGCCCCCCTCCCCTATCCAATGAGCGCCTTAATTAGGTGGTACATATGGCTGTGCTTACTCCTCCTCCCATTGATTGCTTGATGCACATGGAGGTAACTAGGAGCAGCACACCATATGTGCGGCGTCTGCGCTCCTGAACATAGAAGCCCAGCGGCTTAGGTAGGTTTAGCGTAGGACCCGCCTGAACTGAGACCACCTTGACGTTCGGTAGGCGGGCTTAGATGTGTTTTGATCAAAATATATTGACTAAGTGTCTCAGACATTATCATATCAGAGTGAGGACTTAGTCCATATATAGTGCTTGCATCTGCTTTAATAAGTGCATTATTATCTTATTTCTGTGGTTTTCTTCACACCGGTACTGACCACAACTTCAGGTAAGCCCATTGAAGTGGGACGCCACAGTGGGTCTACTGACGAAACTGTGAGTAAAAGACTCATCATGCTCATATAGCCTCTGATTCCCAATTACCCATAAAATGGCAATGATGTAATAAACGTCAACTGTATATGACTTGTACAACCAAACATCAAAAGTTGAAGTAGCCATAGGCTTTTTTTATACAGTGACTGCAACAATTTAGCCATATTGATCTATGAACTGTCAGTTCACAGACAGAGTAAGAGAGGATTGTGGATTGCATATTAATGTACACATGGACTAATCACATCATTTTTACAAGCCATGAAAGATTGTGAAATATCCAACGGTCTATGTATATTTATAGATCAATTACATCATATTGAATCTATCTATTACCGCCATTAAATTATAAATTGGGGGCCAAAGATCCGTAATACAAGGAATCCGCTATTGTGAATTACCTATATACACTGAACAAAAATATAAACACAACACTTTCGGTTTTGCTCCCATTTTGCATGAGCTGAATTTAAAGATCTGAAACATTTTCTACATACACAAAAGACCCATTACTCCTAAATATTGTTCACAAATATGTCTAAATCTGTGTTAGTAAGCACTTCTCCTTTGCTGAGATAATCCATCCCACCTCACAGGTGTGGCATATCAATGTACTGATTAGACAGCATGAATATTGCACAGGTGTGCCTTAGACTGCCCACAATAAAAGATCACTCTGAAATGTGCACAGTTTTGCCTTATTGGGGGGTGGGGGGGGGGGGACCAGTGAGTATTTGGTGTGGCCACCATTTGCCTCACGCAGTGCAACACATCTCCGTCGCATAGAGTTGATCAGGTTGTTGATTGTGGCCTGTGGAATGTTGCGCCACTCCTCTTCAATAGCTGTGCGAAGTTGCAGAATATTGGCAGGAACTGGAACACGCTGCCATATACACCGATCCAGAGCATCCCTAATATGCTCAATGGGTGACATGTCTGGTGAGTATGCTGGCCATGCAAGGCTTGGATGTTTTCAGCTTCCAGAAATTGTGTACAGATCCTTGCAATATAGGGCCGTGCACTATCATGCTGCAACATGAGGTGATGGTCGCGGATGAATGGCACAACAATGGGCCTCAGGATCTTGTCACGATATCCCTGTGCATTCAAAATGTCATCAATAAAATGCACATGTTTATTGTCCATAACACGCCTACCTATACCATAACCCCACCGCCACCATGGGCCACTGGATGCATAACGTTGACGTCAGCAAACCGCTCACCGACACGATGCCACACATGCTGTCTGCCATCTGCCCTGAACAGTGAAAACCAGGACTCTCCAACATGCCAAACGTCACCAAATGTGAGCATTTCCCCACTCAAGTCGGTTACGACGACGAACTGCATTCAGGTCCAGACCCCGATAAGGACAAAGGTCATGCAGATGAGCTTCACTGAGACGGTTTCTGACAGATTGTGCAGAAATTCTTTGGTTATGCAAACAGATTGTTGCTGCAGCTGTCTGGGTGGCTGGTCCCAGATGATCATGGAAGTGAACATGCTTGATGTGGAGGTCCTAGGCTGGTGTGGTTACACGTGGTTTGCGGTTGTGAGGCTGGTTGGATGTACTGCCAAATTCTCTGAAACGCCTTTGGAGACGGCTTATGGTAGAGAAATGAACATTCATTGCACGGGCAACAGCTCTGGTAGACATTCCTGCAGTCAGCATGCTCCCTCAAATGTTGCGACATCTGTGGCATTGTGCTGTGTGATCAAACTGCACATTTCAGAGTGTCCTTTTATTGTATTGTGCAGTATTATAGCTTGCAGCATTCTCAAGTGCAGCATTACTAAGTGCATCTGAGATATTCAGGAGACTAGATTAGAGCTTTTCCACTGTAGAAGAACTTCAGCTGTGTTTTTGGTGGCTACTCAAACACTGTGCTTCAAAACAGCAGAACTTCAGCTGAGTTTTTGGTGGCTACTAAGACATTGTGCTTCAAAACAGCAGAACTTCAGCTGTGTTTTTGGTGGCTACTCAGACACTGTGCTTCAAAACAGGTAAGGAATTTGTTAGACAGGTTTTTGCTATTGTCTGATTGCAAATGAGCATAGGTGATTAAGGTGTTAAATTTGTTGTTGGGGGGAGAAGCTTTTGTGGGAGTGTGTGTATATAGAGCAACATAGTATTAGCTTGCCTAATTATAGCTTGCAGCATTCTCAAGTGCAGCATTACTAAGTGCATCTGAGATATTTAGGAGATACTCAGGAGGTAATCTGGAGGTGGATACAATCTAAAAAAAAGTAAGATTTGTTTGTTTAAAATCTTTCCCCTCTTTAAAATGGCACACCTAGTTTTATTTCAGGTCCCAATCTTCAGAGGTTTGGATGCTGTCTGATCTGTAGACAGCTCTCAATAATGCAGCAGGAAATAGCATTTTTGAAATCTGAGATTTGTAAATTAACTGTTAAACAAACTCAGGCTGGGAATGTTGCAATGCCACTGCCACAGAGCCCCCCTAGAAATGGAAGAGGGGTTACTGCAGGTTATAGTAGATGGAGTGTTGTCAATTGAAGACATGTCCCACAGTCTGTGGCTCTCCATAATTCATTTGCAGCACTTTCAGAGCGCAAGAGCAACATGGAGAATGGCTCATGCACAGTGGGTGAAGAACAATCATCTCCCATGCCTAAAGTATGCAAGACTGCAGCAAAAGACTAGAAGGATAAGGTGAGGACTGATAGTAAGCAGCTGTTGGTGGGGGATCATAAAAGGTGTGAAGTTTGAGGAAAATGGTTTTGTGAGATGTCTCCCTGGTGCTACCGCTAGCAAGGATAGATGACGTATCCTTAATATTGTTAGGCAAGCAAAGTAGGAAAGGGATATGAATGTTATTGTCCATCTTGGAAAAAAATGATCTGGCTTGCAATGAGGTTTCAAAGGTGAAGGAAGCTTTTCACACACTTGGTAATGATATACTGGAGGTTGCATCAACTGTTTCACTACTCTGTGCAGTTTTGCCTGTGCATAACCTTCAGCATGACAGGAAGATGCGCATTAAGGAATTCAATGTATAGCTTGGTAAATGGTGTCTGAGCCAAGGGTTTGGCTTTCTGTCTCATGTTAGCTCTCGTTGGAACGGAAAAGAACTGTACAAGAAAGATGGTTTGCATCTTTCTCTCAAGGGAACGAATGTCCTCAGTGAACAGTTCAAAGTATTTGCTAAGGAGAATTGAAACTAGGAAATGGGGGCAAAAGAGTGATAATCCAGCAGTACGACTGCCCCCCGGAACAATGCCAGAAGATGCCAGTAGCACATAGTTTAAGAAATCTCAGAGTCTTGTCTACAAATGCTTGCAGTTTAGGGAATAAGATCAATGACTATAATGGGTCTATAATGAGTCTATAATGGCATCTGAGAATATAAATTTAGTGGATGTTACTGAGACATGTTTAAATGGGAGTAATGACTGGGATATAACAATACCAGGGTTCTCTCTATATAGGAAAGACAGAGAAGGCAAGGAAGGGGGAGGGGTGTCCCTGTATGTGAAAGATAGCATAAAATTGAATTTAATAGAAGTTAGCGAGACCAATTTAGAGTCAGTTTGGGTTACCTTGCAGCTTAATAATCATAAGGTAACTAGTGTAGGTGTGATATATAGACCACCTAGCCAAGTCAAATAATTAGATGATCTACTAGTTGAGGAAATAGCTAAAATGAAATTGAAAGGGGACGTGATCATTATGGGAGACTTTAATCTTCCTGATGTAAACTGGAAAAACAAACTAGCTTGTTCTGCCAGGAGTACAGATACTCTAAATTCCCTACTGGGATTATCTCTACAGCAAGTAGTTGAGGAGCCAACCCAGAAGGAGGCCATTTTAGATTTAGTATTCACAAATGGGAATTTGGTATCTGATATTACTGTAGGGGAAAGCTTAGGATCTAGTGATCACCAGTCAGTGTGGTTTACTATAAGTACAGTGACTGAGTCATACCACACAAAAACAAAAGTTTTAGATTTTTGAAAAACTGACTTCTCTAAAATTAGATTAGTGGTATACGAGTCAATATCAGATTGGAACAGTTTCAATGGAGTCCAGGAGAGATGGGACTACTTAAAAGTGGCACTATTGAAGGCAACAGATAATTGCATTAGGCTTGTCAGTAAAAGCAAAAAAAGGAAGAGACCACTGTGGTACTCAGCAGAAGTGGCCAAAAATCATTAAAAACAAAAAGATAGCATTTAGTAATTATAAAAAAGAAAAAACGAGGATGACAGGCAAATTGATAAGATTAGGCAGAGAGAAGCCAAACAAGTTATACGAGCTTCTAAAGCACAGGCAGATCTATATTAGCTCAGTTAGTGAAAAAAGGCGATAAGATATTCTTCAGATACATAAATGAAAAAAGGAAACCAAAGCAAGGAATTAGCAAATTAAAAACAAAAGAAGGAAGGTATATGGAAGAAGATAAAGAACTAGCTGTTCGGTTTTTACTTAGGAAAATGAAGGAAAAGGACCTCAGTTAGGAAGGAAGACTAATGAATCTTTTGATGCATGTGTCTTTACAGAGAAAGAGGTTCTAAGTCAGCTGTCTAAAATTAATACAAATAAGTGACAGGGCCTGATGGGATACACCCAACGCTATTAAAAGAGCTTAGCGGTGAACTAGCAAAACCATTAACAGATTTATTTCACCAATCACTGGTAACAGGAGTCGTCCCAGAAGATTGGAAATTAGCAAATGTTGTGCCCATTCACAAGAAAGGTAGTAGGGAGGAATCGGGCAACTATAGGCCAGTAAACCTGACATCAATAGTGGGGAAATTAATGGAAATCATACTTAAAGGGAACCGGTCATTGGGATTTTGTGCATAGAGCTGAGGACATGGTTTGCTAGATAGAGTAGGAGGTTCTGATAAGGCGCAAATCACTGGTAGAGTTAGTCTTTATGTAAATAAATCTTCTTTATTGCATGAATACCATGGATGTGTACAAAGAACAACGCGTTTCGGGGCTCCAAGTGTCCCCTTCATCAGGTTAATAGGTAATAATTTAACAGATAGCAGTCAGATATTTATATAGATAGAAAAAAACGCCAAAAAACAGCATACCTGGAGACTGCCCACACATAGGAGGGGCTAGTCCCAGGTGTGCTAGTATTACATTAAAAAAACACACAATTTTAACTCATCCATTAGTTAAAACGATATGAAAATGTGGATAATAAATGTATTTATAAATCGCAAGAGAGGGTCACTCTCTGTAGTGACGGTATAGGGGCGGGCCGGCTCAAAGGATCCTTGGCAATGGAGCGCTGACGAATGTGCTCCGGCTATCCACAGAGATCCGGCAGTAAAAGAGTCATGTGATCGCAAATTGGCGGTCACATGACTGTGTCCATTGCAACCCAGACGCCTGAGTGCGTAAATGCCGGGCCTGATGTGAAGGATGTACTCGGCTGGTCTGAAATAGTGGGGAAATAGGATCGCCCCCTATTAGAAGTATTTGTTATTAATAATAATGAGAGTGGGGGAAATAAAATTAAATAAGAGAGGAGAGGATGATAAATCATGCATGTAAAAAAGGTGACCTCCATGCAAATGTAATCAATGTTATAAATATTATGAAACTATATGTAGTGATGGGCATATTAAAAGGAGGGGAGGGGGGGAGAAAGGGGAAGGGGGGGGGGAATAGAAAGGGGAAGGTGTCCTATCAATGAATAATAATATTATATGGTATGTTAATGAGGAGCAGGGGAAACTAAACAGTCCCCTATATGGTATAAGGGGGAAGGGAAAAAAAATAAATGAAATACATATAAATGGGTGAGATTAACATCCATTAATATTACAGGAGCCACCAAATAAAAGTTCATATGTAATAGATAATTAAATAGATACATATAATAACTATAACTATATAAAAAAGTATATAAAAATATATCAAAATGTGTATGTAACACAAAAGATGAAATCGTGATAACAAATACATAAAAAATATATAAATTAATTAATAAAACACACATGTAAGACCTAATGAATATGTTATTATAAATTGAAATAATAGTAATAAAATTACTCTACAGTAATGAGAATATAAGAAAAAGGAAATCTATTGTATTTTATAATAGCATAAAGAAGAAAGCACTGCGGCACTCACCACTGGTCACAAAGTTGCTGCTTGCATTTTATTTTTCAAATACACATCGTGGATGCGGACAGAACACAGGTGAATGAACAGGCTACAGCTGTTTCATGCTTGTGTTGCGCTTTGTCAAGCCTCCTGTGACGTGGAGGAGGAGGGGGCTAGAAATACCCTCATCTCATGCACGTCACTGGTTACAATTGAAGTGTGTGCTAAAACCAATCAAATGAAAACAGCTAAGTCATTCTTGTCATTTTACCCTAGAGGGCCCATGGCTTGTGTTTTAATTATCCATGCAGCTTCTCTCTGCAGGAGAATGTGTTTTCTGTCCCCCCCCCCCCCCTCTCATGAAGGTGTGGACCACTTCAATACCCGCACATCTCAAAATGTCACTGTTCCCTGCATGTTCATTATGTATATGCTCAATTAATGTAGCTGCTCCATTTCTGGTAATGATTGGTTTTTTGTGTTCCCTAAAACGTACATATAGGCACCTGTGTGTCTTTCCAATATAAAATCTCCCACATGCGCACAAAATCGCATATAAAACATATTGGGTCTTGCAGTGTATGAATTGTTTAACTACATGCCCTACATGCCCCAGCTGCAGGTATTTCTGCTTATGTACAGTCGTGGCCAAAAGTTTTGAGAATTGCACAAATATTAGTTTTCACAAAGTTTGCTGCTAAACTGCTTTTAGATCTTTGTTTCAGTTGTTTCTGTGATGTAGTGAAATATAATTACACGCACTTCATACGTTTTAAAGGCTTTTATCGACAATTACATGACATTCATGCAAAGAGTCAGTATTTGCAGTGTTGGCTCTTCTTTTTCAGGACCTCTGCAATTCGACTGGGCGTGCTCTCAATCAACTTCTGGGCCAATTCCTGACTGATAGCAACCCATTCTTTCATAATCCCTTCTTGGAGTTTGTCAGAATTAGTGGATTTTTGTTTGTCCACCCGCCTCTTGAGGATTGACCACAAGTTCTCAATGGGATTAAGATCTGGGAAGATTCCAGGCCATGGACCCAAAATGTCAACGTTTTGGTCCCCGAGCCACTTAGTTATCACTTTTGCCTTATGGCACCGTGCTCCATCTTGCTGGAAAATACATTGTTCTTCACCAAACTGTTGTTGGATTGTTGGAAGAAGTTGCTGTTGGAGGGTGTTTTGGGACCATTCTTTATTCATGGCTGTGTTTGTGGGCAAAATTGTGAGTGAGCCCACTCCCTTGGATGAGAAGCAACCCCACACATGAATGGTCTCAGGATGCTTTACTGTTGGCATGACATAGGACTGATGGTAGCGCTCACCTTTTCTTCTCCGGACAAGCCTTTTTCCTGATGCCCCAAACAATCGGAAAGAGGCTTCATTGGAGAATATGACTTTGCCCCAGTCCTCAGCAGTCCATTAACCATATTTGGTGCTTTCTTCTTTATGCTATTAATGTAACTACTGTACCACCGATAGAGCAGAGCACCACTGTGAAGGTTCGGGATCCAAGTGATTTATGCGCTCCAGTGATCATATAGGCACATGCAGCAGTGCCGGTTGCGTTCTTTTTCCGTCATCCCTGTGATATATTGTATTTTATAGCCTAACTGTTGGATCACACAAATAGTTTTTTTGTGTCTAGACAGGGAAATGTATATATAAAAAAATAAAAAAAATAAAAAAAAATAAGCCCTTATAAATTAATCTCAAATGCTCCATTTAGACCACAAGGGGTCAAACTATTTAATTTAAAAATCCAGTACATTTCCCTACGTCTAATGTACTGGATGTCCTTTTGTAAATGGATTGGGATATGTTTGATTGGTGTCACAATAAACCCAACTGAGCTCCCCTCGCGTGTCATACATGTTTTAGGTACTTTTTCTTAATGTTCGACCTATATTTGTTGAGCCTGTTTCGTAGTGTTTGGATAGTCCGCCCAACATATTGTAAGTGGCATGGACATTCCAGAAGATATATAACAGTTGGATTCACAGTTGAGACTACTTAGAATAGGGAAGGACTGTCCGCTAACATGACTACAAAAAAACGATTTCTGGAATATCCATGAGCAGCATAAGCATTTTTTGTGACCACATTTTGAGATCCCCATCATGGTCTAATGGCATGATTTTCTGTACGAGGTACAACTGAGTTTAGCTTACTTGTTGCAAGGATATTTTTTAGGGTACGTGCTCTTCTATATGTTAGTTTCGGGAGCTTTGGGATGATCTGGTTCAAAATTGGATCCCTTTTTAGTATATGCCAATGTTTCTCTAAGATGGCTTTAATAGACATGTGATTTTGATTATATGTATTACTAAAATTATAACTATATCTATCACTATTACTGTCTTTTTCTTTTTTAGGAGCTGTAATAAGGCAGTCGTTTTGGGTGAGCTTAGTGGCTTTGAATCTTGAGCCAGATATAATGTTAAGAGGATAACCTTTTTGGCTAAACCTGGAGACTAACACACTGTTGGATAAAATCTTCTTCAAGGGTACAGTTTTGCTTCAGTCGCTTGAATTGGCTGAATGGGAAATTTGATTTCCTTTTTCTGTAGTGTGTACTCTTAAAGTCCAAGTAGCTAGTACTATCAACTTTTTTGAAGACTGTACGGGTATTAATTTTATTGTTCTGAATAAAAATTGAGAGGTCTAAAAACTCAATTTTTGTCTTGTCATATGTTCCAGTAAAGGAGATTCCCCAATCATTGTTATTGAGATCTAAAATGAATTTTTCAATTGATGATGGGTCCCCATTCCATTTGAAAATTAAATCATCAATATACCTACGAAAGCAGATGATGTTCTTATCAGCCCAGAAGCTTGAACCATAAATGAACTCCTCCTCAAAAGCTCCTATGAATAAATGAGCAAAATTGGGTGCAAAACGCGTCCCCATAGCGGTCCCTCGTATTTGCTTGTAGATTCCATCTTGGAACGTGAAAACATTATGTATAAGAATAAACTTAAATTCCCTTCATAATGAAGGCCTTTTGTGGGGCAGGCATTTTTTCATCTTTGTCTAGGAAACTAGATGTACATTTCATACCTAGATTATGGGAGATTTTTGTATAAAGTGCCAAAACATCCAAGGTCACCCAATAGAAGTTGTTATCTTGTCATACTATATCTTTCAAAAGAGTGATAAGAGAAGTTGAGTCTCTGAGATAAGATTTGAGATTGACAACATATTTCTGCAGGTAAATGTCAATGTAGTGTGATAGATTACGAGTAAGGTAGGACACCCCCGAAATAATAGGTCTGCCCAGCGGATTCTGGATGTTTTTGTGAATCTTGGGGAGGTGGTAAAAGATGGCTAATGTGGACTCCTTCACCAAAATATATTCATTTTCTTTCTTGCTCAAACACATATCTGCTGACTTGATAAGCACTTGGAAATCTTCTCTATCTGTTGTAGAGGGATCATGGTCCAATGGTAGGTAATATTTTTTATCTGAAAGGATGTTCAGAGCTTCTCTAATATAGTCCTCTTGATTTTGGATAACAAACCCCCCTCCCTTTATCAGCGCCCCTAATGACCAGATCAGTATTTGATCGTAAATTCTTTAGGGCCATCATTTCTGATGGTTTCATGTTGTGTCTTATGTTGGATTCACGATTGATTTCCCTAAAGTCATTAGAGACCACTGAATAGAAAGTGTCCAAAAAATTCCCCTTATGATGAATGGGGTAGAATGATGATGGTGATTTTAAGCCAGACGGAATGGCTTCAATAGATTCCTCATTGGGGGATAGATAGGACCCTTAGATAGTAAAGAAATCTCATCTGCTGTCAACACATGGGTGGACAGATTAAAAATACCGCAAGAGTGGGGCCCAGAATGTTGGTATGGAACAGTTATTGGTAGTGTGGGATGGGGATCCTTCTTTTTGTGCTTACCTCCTCTGCAACCTCTCCTTGTTTTTTTCATTTTACTGATTTGTGACCTAGTGGGTCAAAGAAATTAGCTATATAGGTGGTTTGGGGGCCCTTTAAGATGGGATGACTGGCTATGGGATGGATGGGGGGGGGGGGGGGAGAGTTAAAAAAGATGGCATGGATATAGAAGGGCCCGCAATGAAGAAGTCATCAACTTGTGAACCATTATGATTGCATGGATAGGGATTGGACATATCAGATGTAAGTGGAAACCAGGTGTCATATGGTCGACTTTCAAAGAGGCCGATATGCAGGTGGGTGTGGGAGATGGGCACACATGTATGGTGAGAAGGGAATCAATCAGTCAGAGGTATTGGTCAGACTGCGGGAACCTGTGGTAGGTAGGTTGAGTGGACCCCACATATTAAGTATTTTGGTTAACAAAAATTGAAGATGGAGAGGTGCATTTGAGAGAAGTATTGATGGTGGGAAGAGTGGGGTGAATAGTGGGTTCTGGAATACCGAGATAGGGGACTCCAGCAAATGAGAAGGTGTATCCAGATTGTGCATCCCATACTTAAAGGGAATTAACCTGAGATGAGTCCTGTCCCTGACTCAACTCATGTACAGGACTCATCTCAGGTTAATTTGCATATGTATCAAATCGTTTTTTTTACACAATAAAAGCACATAGAGCTATGGGGACTGGGTATTGCGGATGGGCTAGTGGCCATCTAGCAACCCATGTCCTCAGCTCTATACCTAAAATCCCGGTGACAGGTTCCTTTTAAGGAGAGGATTGTGGAACATCTAAAATCCCATGGATTGAAGGATGAAAAACAGCATGGGTTTACTTCAGGGAGATCATGTCAAACTAATCTTATTGATTTTTTTGATTGGGTGACTAAAATAATAGATGGCGGAGGTGCAGTAGACATCGCTTATCTAGACTTTAGTAAGGCTTTTGATACTGTCCCACATAGAAGGCTTATCAATAAATTGCAGTCTTCGTGCTTGGACTCTCATATTGTTCAATGGATTAGGCAGTGGCTGAGGGACAGACAACAGAGGGTTGTAGTCAATGGAGTATATTCAGACCATGGTCTTGTTACCAGTGGGGTACCTCAGAGATCTGTTCTGGGACCCATATTGTTTAATATCTTTATCAGCGAAATTGCAGAAGGCCTCGATAGTAAGGTGTGTCTTTTTGCTGATGACACAGGGTTGATGTTCCTGGAGGGATACACCAAATGGAAAAGGATTTAGGAAAACTAGAGGAATGGTCAAAAATCTGGCAACTAAAATTTAATGTGGATAAGTGCAAGATAATGCACCTGGGGCGTAAAAACCCAAGACTAGAATATAAAATTAGTGATACAGTCCTAACCTCATTATCTGAGAAAAGGGATTTAGGGGTCATTATTTCAGAAGACTTAAAGGTAGGCAGACAATGTCATTGAGCAGCAGGAAATGCTAGCAGAATGCTTGGGTGTATAGGGAGAGGCATTACCAGTAGAAAGAGGGAGGTGCTCCTGGCGCTCTACAGAGCACTAGTGAGACCTCATTTGGAGCATTGTGCGCAGTACTAGAGACCATATCTCCAGAAGGATATTGATACTTTGGAGAGAGCTCAGAGAAGGGCTACTAAACTAGTACATGGACTGCAGGATAAAACTTACCAGGAAAGATTAAAGAACCTTAACATGTATAGCTTGGAAGAAAGACGAGACAGAGGGGATATGATAGAAACTTTTAAATACATTAAGGGAAAAAACAAGGTAAAAGAGGAGAGAATATTTAAAAGAAGAAAAACTGTTACAAGAGGACATAGTTTTAAATTAGAGGGGCAAAGGTTTAATAGTAATATCACTTTTAGGACCTATTACTTTACTGAGAGAGTAGTGGATGCATGGAATATCCTTCTGCAGAAGTGGTAGCTGCAAATACAGTGAAGGAGTTTAAGCATGCATGGGATAGGCATAAGGCCATCCTTCATATAAGATAGGGCCAGGGGCTATTCATAGTATTCAGCATATTGGGCAGAATAGATGGGCCAAGTGGTTCTTATCTGCCGACACATTCTATGTTTCTATGTTTCTATTGTGGGAAGTCTAAGGCACACCTGTGCAATATTCATGCTGTCTAATCAGCACCTTGATATGCCACACCTGTGAGGTAGGATGGATTATCTTGGCAAAGGAGAAGTGCTCACTAACACAGATTTAGACAGATTTGTGAACAATATTTGAGAGTAATGGGTCTTTTGTGTATGTAGAAAATGTCTCAGATCCTTGAGTTCAGCTCATTCAAAATGGGGGCAAAACCGAAAGTGTTTTGTTTATATTTTTGTTCAGTGTACATTTGGTCTATGACTGATCCTACGGATTAGGCTACTTTCACACTTGCGTTCGGTGCAGATCCGTCTGGTATCTGCACAGACGGATCCGCACCTATAATGCTAACACTTGCATCTGTTTAGAACGGATCCGTCTGCATAACAGCTTTTTCAGACCCGAGTTTTCACATCGTGAAAACTCAGATCCGACAGTATATTCTAACAGAGGCGTTCCCATGGTGATGGGGACGCTTCAAGTCAGAATATACTAGGAACTGTGTACATGACTGCCCCCTGCTGCCTTACAGGGGGATGTGATCCGCACAATTAACCCCGCACCTGAGGGGTTAATTGTGCGTATCATAGCCCCCTGTAAGAGATCAGGTGCTGCCAGGGAGCAGGGGCCAGACCCCCTCCCTCCCCAGTTTTAAATTCATTGGTGGCCAGTGCGGCCCCCCCTCCCTCCCCTGTATGAATTCATTGGTGGGCAGTGCGGCCTCCACTCTCCCCCCCTAATTAAAATCACCCCCCTCCCCCATGATTGGTGGCAGCGGAGAGTTCCGATCGGAGTCCCAGTTTAATTGCTGGGGCTCCGATCGGTTACCATGGTAGCCAGGGCGCTACTACAGTCCTGGCTGCCATGGTTACTTAGCAATTTTAGAAGCATTATACTTACCTGCACTGTCTGTGGCCGGCCGGTCGCTCCTCTAAGTGAAAGATCTGTGCGGCGCATTGCTTATAGAACAGACCTGCCACTTACCAGTAGGAGGAGCGCCCGGCCGGCCACAGACAGTGCAGGTAAGTATAATGCTTCTAAAATTGCTAAGTAACCATGGCAGCCAGAACTGCAGTAGCGTCCTGGCTGCCATGTTAACCGATCGGAGCCCCAGCGATTAAACTGAGACTCCGATCGGAACTCTCCGCTGCCACCAATGATGGGGGGGATTTTAATTAGGGGGGGGGGAGAGGGGAGACCGCACTGGCCACCAATGAATTTAATACAGGGGAGGGAGGGGGGCTGCACTGGCCACCAATTAATTTAATACAGGGGAGGGAGGGAGGGGGGCCATACTGGCCACCAATGAACTTAATACTGGGGAGGCGGGGGGCCGCACTTGCCACCAATGAATTTAATACTGGGGAGGGAGGGAGGGCGGGCCGCACTGGCCACCAATTAATTTAAAACTGGGGAGTGAGGGGGGTCAGGGCCCTGCTGCCTGGCAGCACCTAATCTCTTACAGGGGGCTATGATACGCACAATTAACCCCTCAGGCGCGGCACCTGAGGGGTTAATTGTGCTGATCACAGCCCCCTGTAAGAGATCGGGTGCTGCCAGGCAGCAGTCATGTACACACTTCTTAGTATATTCTAACTTGAAGCGTCCCCATCACCATGGGAACGTCTGTGTTAGAATATACTCTCGGATCTGAGTTTTCAAGATCTAGCTCAAATCTGATGGTATATTCTAACATAGAGGCGTTCTCATGGTGATGGGGACGCTTCAAGTTATAATATACCATCGGATTGGAGAAAACTCTGATCCGATGGTGTATTAATAGGGACTCTTGACTTTACATTGAAAGTCAATGGGGGACGGATCCGTTTGCAATTGCACTATATTGTGTCAATGTCAAACGGATCCGTCCCCATTGACTTGCATTGTAAATCTGGATGGATCCGTTTGGCTCCGCACGGCCAGGCGGACACGAAAACGCTGCAAGCTGCGTTCGGGTGTCCGTCTGCTGAACGGAACGGAGGCCAAACGGAGCCATACTGATGCATTCTGAGCGGATCTGCATCAACTCAGAATGCATTGGGGCTGTACGGATCAGTTCGGGGCCGCTTGTGAGAGCCTTCAAATGGAACTCACAAGCGGAACCCCGAACGCAAGTGTGAAAGTAGCCTTAGGCTACTTTCACACTAGCGTTCATAGGTCCGTTCGTGAGCTCCGTTTGAAGGAGCTCACAAGCGGACCCGAACGCCTCCGTCCAGCCCTGATGCAGTCTGAATGGAGCGGATCTGCTCAGACTGCATCAGTCTGGCGGCGTTCAGCCTCCGCTCCGCTCGCCTCCGCACGGACAGGCAGGACAGCTGAACGCTGCTTGCAGCGTTCAGCTGTCCGCCTGGCCGTGCGGAGGCGAGCGGATCCGTTCAGATCCGTTCGGATCCGCTTGAAGATGTCACCATATGGCTCAATCTTCAAGCGGATCCGTCCCCCATTGACTTTACATTGAAAGTCTGAACGGATCCGCCCAGGCTACTTTCACACTTAGAATTTTTTCTAAGTTATTAATGCAGACGGATCCGTACTGAACGCTAGTGTGAAAGTAGCCTTAATCCGTCTCTATTTGAAGCTCTTATTTTGTGTACATATTTTGTTTACATTGGTTTTTATGCTTTTTAAGATGTTTTAGGGGTGTTTTTATATGTTGAGCAACATAAATAAATATATGTAACATTACATATTTTTTGCTACATTGCGTCCATGTGATTAAAATATGTTAGAGTGCCAGTCTTTTTCTAACAATATCTACTATATTTGAAAGGGTGATTCAACTAGACTATATACATTTATTATTAATTTTTTTTTAACATTGACCTTACCTTCTGTTGCACTATCCAGAGTGAACCACAGCTTAAAGCATTCTGAATACTCATCCTTTAGCTTCTCAAGGTCATTACGGAGGAGTATATCATCTTCTGACTATAAGGAGACATAGTTGTTAATTTTTTTCATTTCAAACAGCAAAAGAGCTGGAGTAGATTTAGACAGGTGTTGGATGTGCCTAAGTTATGTAGATGCCAGCGCAGGGGTTAGTAAGACTGCTATCTAAAATGCTGGTCTTAATAAATGACCCTATACAAAAAAATAAAATAAAATTATTGTAACTTTTTATTTACATAGTTACCAACAGCATTGTAAAACACAAAAAAAAATTTACACTATAATGCACTGACTTAGATCATCAACTGCGGTAACATTTAGTAAAAGTTTAAAGGGGTTTTCCTGCTTTATTATGGCGCTTTAATTTGTAAATCTTTTACTTTTTTAATGACATATTTCCTATGATATTATGCCCATGTCCTACAAGCTTTAACCACCTAACTGTTTTGCTGTCCCTCAGCTCTGGCTGTCGGAAAAGTATTTAAGGCCTGTTTCACACTGGTGTTAATGGTTCTTGCAGGGGAACAGCCTGTGGGATCCATAACTACAGTGTGCAGCCATACGCTGCCAGAAGTCCATCCAGCCCAATTCACTATAATGAACACCGGCGGAGATCCAGCCACAGCACAGCAAATATGCTGAGAGCCGGCCAGACAACAAATACTGCTGCACACAGGTTTTCATACAAGACCAAAATGACAGCATTAGCCCAAGATAATCAGGAGATATCACTGTTAGAAATTGCGTTGGGAATAATCTCTGTTAAACCTGCTTTTACTTTTACTTTCACTTTCAGCTCCATTCGCTACATCCCATTTGTAACAGTGATATCTTCCCATGTAGTGAAGATAATGCTATAATTATAGTATTGTTTAAAAACATGGAATGCCTGCTTAAATAAAATACAAAACCCATACCACACCAGAGATATCAGCCGCTAAAGCAGCTGCCCCAATCCCCTTTTTTCTTGCGGAGGAGGAGTTGCAGAGCTGACAGCCTGCAGGAGGAAGTAAAAAATAGCAAAAAAAAAATATACAGAAATGTGGCATTATCATCTTTGATGTGACCCACATAATAAAAGTATGTTATTTTTACCACACAGTGAATGCCATAAATAAATTCCACAAAATAATGTTACAATTTGTGTGTTTTTTAATCTTTCTCCCTAAAAATAAAATAAGAATGAGGAAGCTTAGTTCAGAGCTCCTGCTCCCAAATAGGAATCTCAAGAGAGTGTCACGGCTGTTTAAGGGTAACCAGAGCATACACAGTAAGAAGAGCTACTGACCGGACCCAAACTAGGGAAGAGGAAGGGTGACCCCTGTCAGACCCTCAACACTCTCCCTATGCTGCTAAAGCACATGCCCGGATCCAAATGGTGGAACGAGGCATGCCCGCGTACCTTAGACTGATGAGCCCTGTAACCCCTACAATAGTGGAAGGGGCACGGCCACCGATGCCCTGCTCAGAATATGGAGGGAACCGGATCCAAGGGCCGCTGGCAATATCCGGAGTGCTTGCAGCAGCAGAACACAGGTCCAGAGAACTAGTAGCTTAAGAAGTGACGATGCTCAAGGCAGAGCTACAACTGAAAAGAGAAGTATAATCCACGCCCTGCAATAGGAGGAGGGGTGATTTAAAGGCAGGGTAATCAAACGCAGGAGGAACAGCTGAGAGTAAAGACCTCATCACAGGGGCGGAGAGACAGAACAGTGAGAACACCTCCAAACTCTAAGTGACATCATCACAGGGGTGGAGAGACAGAGCTGTGAGAACGTCTCAAAGCTCTGGTAGTGACAGTACCCCCCCTCTACGGGTGGACTCCGGACACCCAGGACCCACCTTCCCAGGATGAGCCCTATGAAATGCCCTGATAAGGCGAGTGGCTTTAATGTCCGACATCGGAACCCACATCCTCTCCTCAGGACCATAACCCTTCCAATGAACGAGGTACTGAAGAGAACCGCGGACAATGCGAGAGTCCACAATTCTGGAAACCTCAAACTCCAGATTGCCATCAACCAAAATCGGAGGAGGCAAAGAGGAGGGTACCGTGGGCTGGACATATGGTTTTAAGAGAGATCTGTGAAATACATTGTGTATCTTCCAAACCCGTGGAAGATCAAGGCGGAAGGCAACAGGATTGATGACTGACAAAATTTATAAGGCCCAATAAACTTGGGACCCAATTTCCAGGAGGGAACCTTCAGTTTAATATTTCTTGTAGACAACCACACCAGATCACCCACATTCAGGTCCGGACCAGGCACACGTCTCTTATCAGCCACACGCTTATACTTCTCACTCATCTTTCTGAGATTACTCTGAATCTTTTACCAAATGGTAGACAAAGATGAGGAAAATCTCTCCTCCTCATGTAAACCAGAAAGAGCCCCTCCCGAGAATGTCCCAAACTGCAGATGGAACCCATATGCACCAAAAAATGGTGACTTATCAGAAGATTCCTGACGACGGTTGTTCAAAGCAAACTCAGCAAGAGGGAGAAATGAACACCAATCCTCCTGGTTCTCTGCCACAAAACAGCGCAAATATGTCTCCAGATTCTGATTGAGGCGCTCAGTCTGACCATTCGACTGCGGGTGAAAAGCAGAAGAGAAGGACAGCCGAACCCCCAGGCGAGAACAGAAAGCCTTCCAGAACCTGGACACAAACTGCGTGCTTCTATCGGAAACAATCTCAGAGGGAATGCCGTGCAATTTAACAATATGATCGACAAAAGCTTGCGCCAACGTTTTAGCATTGGGTAAACCAGGGAAAGGGACGAAATGAGCCATCTTGCTAAAACGGTCCACGACCACCAGGATCACCGACTTCCCCGAGGAACGAGGAAGATCCGTGATAAAGTCCATGGACAGGTGTGTCCAAGGACGGGAAGGTATGGGTAACGGGAGAAGAGAACCTGAAGGTCGTGAACGAGGGACCTTAGCGCGAGCGCACGTCTCACAAGCCGCCACAAAACCCTCCACAGACTTACGAAGAGCCGGCCACCAAAATCTCCGAGCAATGAGATCTACCGTGGCTCTACTCCCGGGGTGACCAGCAAGAACCGTATCATGATGTTCCCTAAAGAGTTTGTGACATAGCTCAGGAGGCACAAACAACTTCCCGGAGGGACAACGGGCAGGTGCCTCAGACTGGGCAGCCTGGACCTCGGCCTCCAAATCGGAATATAGAGCAGAAACAACTACCCCCTCCGCCAAAATGGGACCCGGGTCCTCGGAGTTTCCTCCTCCCGGAAAACAGCGAGAGAGAGCATCAGCCTTCACATTCTTGATCCCAGGGCGGAAAGTAACAACAAAATTGAATCTGGAGAAGAACAGAGACCATCTGGCCTGTCTCGGATTCATACGCCTGGCTGACTCCAAGTGATAGGGTGCCTGGCCCCCTCCAACCAATGGCGCCATTCCTCGAAAGCCAACTTGATGGCCAACAACTCCCTATCTCCCACATCATAGTTTCTCTCTGCCGGGGAGAGTTTTCTAGAGAAAAAGGCACAAGGTCGCCATTTGGCAGGAGAGGGGCCCTGGGACAAAACTGCACCCACACCCACCTCGGAAGCATCCACCTCAACAATAAAAGGTAAGGAAACATCGGGATGCACCAAGATGGGAGCAGACGCAAAACTCTCTTTAATCTTAGAAAAGGCTGCAAGCACCTCCTCCGACCAAGAGGAAAAATCCGTCCCCTTTTTTGTCATGTCAGTAAGGGGTTTGACAATAGAGGAATAATTCAAAATGAACTTTCTGTAGTAGTTAGCAAAACCCAGAAAGCGCATCAATGCCTTCTGATTTTCAGGAAGCTCCCACTCCAGCACAGCACGGACCTTCTCCGGATCCATGCGAAAACCAGAAGCAGAGAGGAGAAAACCCAGAAATTGAATCTCCGATACCATAAAAAGACATTTCTCCAGCTTGGCATACAGTTTATTTTCCCGCAGTATCTGCAGGACCTGAAAAAGATGATCCTGATGGGTCTGAACATCAGGGGAAAAAAATCAAAATATCATCAAGATACACCAATACAAATTTCCCCATTAAATGATAGAAAATACTATTAACAAAATGCTGAAAGACGGCCGGAGCATTCATCAGGCCGAAAGGCATAACGAGATTCTCGAAATGCCCGTTAGGGGTATTAAAGGCCGTTTTCCATTCATCCCCCTCTCTGACCCTGACCAGGTTGTACACGCCTCTCAGATCCAATTTGGAAAACACCTTGGCCCCAACAATTTGGTTGAAGAGGTCCGGGATCAGAGGAAGGGGATAGGGATCGCGAATCGTGATACGGTTCAGCTCCCTAAAATCTAAGCAAGGTCTCAGAGAGCCATCTTTTTTTTTTAACAAAAAAAAACCCGGCGGCAACAGGCGACTTTGAGGGACGAATATGCCCCTTCTCGAGACTCTCGGAGATATAGGTTCGCATTGCGAGTCTTTCCGGTTGTGAGAGATTGTAGAGGCGTGCCTTTGGCAGCTTGGCGCCGGGAATGAGGTTAATGGGACAGTCAAACTCCCGGTGAGGAGGTAGCTCCCGAACACCGCTCTCGGAAAACACATCCGAGAAATCAGAGAGAAATGATGGCAGAGTTTTAGTAGACACCTCTGCAAGAGTGGCTGTGAGACAATTCTCTCTACAAAAGTCACTCCACTCATTTATTTGCCTTCCTTGCCAATCAATAGTGGGGTTATGTCTAGTGAGCCAGGGTAGCCCCAAAACTAGAGGAGAAGGCAATCCGTTAAGGACAAAACAAGATATCTCCTCCACATGAGTGTCACCTACAGCTAGCCGGATATTGTGAACAATGCCTTTCAGAGATCTCTGCGAGAGTGGAGCAGAGTCGATAGCAAAAACAGGTATATCCTTTTCTAATGTACAAACCTGAAAACCATGCAAGGCTACAAATTGAGTGTCAATAAGATTGACGGCCGCTCCACTATCGACAAAAATCTCACAAGGAATGACTTTGCTCTCTAGCGCCACCCTGGCAGACAGGAGAAAACGGGAACTGCAGGTCAGAGGAATAGCATCAATTCCCACATCAACTTTGCCCAAAGTAGCAGATGAAGCAGAACTTGATGATCTACCTCTTGAGGTTTTTCTCTTATTATCGCTCTTAGTACAGTTCAGGAATCTCCTAGACGGACAAACATTTGCCAAATGACCTATGCCCCCACAACAAAAACACACCATATGCTGAGGACTAAATCCTCTTTTATCAGGGGCAAGTCGGCCTAGCTGCATGAGCTCCTCCTCAGAGGGGAGCGAGACAGGATGAGACCCCTGCATACTGAATGAGTCCGCACCATTGCCCCTAGACTGACAATGGCTGGATGGAGAGGTCTTGTTTCTTTCCCTTAGACGCCTGTCAAGGCGTACCGCCAATGACATGGCCGACTCTAAGGACGTTGGTCTCTCATGGAAAGCAAAGGCATCTT
The DNA here is from genome assembly GCF_014858855.1 of Bufo gargarizans. Classification (NCBI taxonomy): domain Eukaryota; kingdom Metazoa; phylum Chordata; class Amphibia; order Anura; family Bufonidae; genus Bufo; species Bufo gargarizans. Next base: position 333,019,876 of record NC_058082.1, on the reverse strand, counting down.
TCAAACCCTCTGAGAGACCATGACAGAACTGATTTCGGAGTGCAGCATCATTCCAGCCTGAATCAGCTGCCCATCTCCGAAATTCAGAACAATAAAGCTCCGCAGACAGTTTGTTCTGGCATAAAACACGTAAGTTCGATTCTGCCAGAGCAACACGATCCGGGTCATCATATATCTGCCCCAGGGCCACAAAAAATCTTTCCACGGATCGAAGGGAGGGATCCCCTGATGACAGCGAAAAAGCCCAAGTCTGAGCATTACCCCTGAGCAGGGAGATGACTATCCTCACCCTCTGTTCCTCATTACCAGAGGAGTGGGGACACAAACAAAAATGGAGTTTACATGCCTCTCTGAAGCGAACAAAATTCTCACTGCCCCCGGAGAACGTTTCCGGAAGTGAGACCTTTGGCTCGCAACAGACTCCATGAGCCGGAGCAGAGCCCAATGTTTGTAGCGGAGTCACAGATTGACGGAGATCCGCTACTTCCAAAGAAAGACCCTGCATGCGGTCAACCAAGCCAGAAAGCGGATCCATGTCAACAAGGACGGTTTTGGTGGATTATAATGTCACGGCTGTTTAAGGGTAACCAGAGCATACACAGTAAGAAGAGCTACTGACCGGACCCAAACTAGGGAAGAGGAAGGGTGACCCCTGTCAGACCCTCAGCACTCTCCCTATGCTGCTAAAGCACATGCCCGGATCCAAATGGTGGAACGAGGCATGCCCGCGTACCTTAGACTGATGAGCCCTGCAACCCCTACAATAGTGGAAGGGGCACGGCCACCGATGCCCTGCTCAGAATATGGAGGGAACCGTGGCCACCTCAGATCCAGTCAGGAAATCACCAGGTACACAACAAAGTCTGCACACTTAGCTGATGGAGCTGTAGCCGCAGAGAAGACGGATCCAAGGGCCGCTGGCAATATCCGGAGTGCTTGCAGCAGCAGAACACAGGTCCAGAGAACTAGTAGCTTAAGAAGTGACGATGCTCAAGGCAGAGCTACAACTGAAAAGAGAAGTATAATCCACGCCCTGCAATAGGAGGAGGGGTGATTTAAAGGCAGGGTAATCAAACGCAGGAGGAACAGCTGAGAGTAAAGACCTCATCACAGGGGCGGAGAGACAGAACAGTGAGAACACCTCCAAACTCTAAGTGACATAATCACAGGGGTGGAGAGAGAGCTGTGAGAACGTCTCAAAGCTCTGGTAGTGACAGAGAGATCTGCTTACCCCAAGCCTCAAGTCTTGAGATATTAGACAGCAGAGTGAACTGCTACTACCATTATTAAAGGCACTGCTGAAAAGAAAGGAACTATTGCTAAGACACCCATCTCCCAGAATGTTACTAGGCCAGTACCACTTAAGTGCTGCCCACCCAAACTGCCACCACAATCTTTACTGGTGCCAGAGATGTTTTGCACTTCAAATCTGCTGCTACTGAATGTATTTGAAGTTCTACGTTGTAGTTAGTAAGAAGATTGTTACAGGGAGTATACAGTGACACAAAACTTTATCAGGGCCACTACCACTCCCATCCTCTGCAGCGGCTCCTCCCGGTTTGCTGCAGATGTACTATTATGAACTAATCATTATGAAAATCTGTCAATCAAAATATCACTAGCAACTATAACCTGTAATATTGTAACAATTAAAGAGTTAAACTCTTTTGCTGAGTTCACAATCACTGTGACAGTAGGGTTCACTGTCACAGCTGTTGGCTGCGGAATTTTGTGGGTATGTGTGAACAATTACCTACGACTTGTATACATCCTGTATTTGTTTATGGTGAAAGGGTTAATGTTTCCCTGGTCTGAGTGTCTGAACATCAGGTGTCCTAATTGCTATTTAGACCTGTGGGTGGTATGCTTGGGACATCAGTCTCTCTTCTGTCTGCAGAAAAGCTATGTGCAGGTTGCTTGCTATGTTACTACTTTGTAGTTATGGGTCTGCCATGATCCTGTGTTGGTGTGTGTGAGTCGGTTCCAGCTTGGCACCTTCAGTGTGTTGAGTGATACTTGCTCTTGTGGTTTGTGAGTGGATTTAAAGTGCTATGCCATTACATGACTTCTAGCTTTGTATGAATGGCGCCCTGCTATTCTGTTTAGTATCCTGGTTAGTGTTTGTCATTTCGGCTCTGACTTGTTTAGTCAGCATGATTATTCATCAATGTCAAGTACTTCTTCATGTATTCAGTTATGTTCTGTACTGCCCATGAGCACCATGCTCATCAGAACAGAAAAATAAAACAAAAAGTATTTTGAGCATCCATAAAGCCCCTTTCAGACATCAGTAACTGTAAGCCAAAACCAGAATTGGGTCCAAGACATAAATAAAATGTAATAGAAATATTTGCATCTCTTCTGTGTTTTGGACCCACTCCTACTTTTGGCTTACAAACAGTGATCAAATACTGATGCAAAATACTGACCCTGTGAAATAAGTATTTTCCACCCAGTTTTGCCATTTATGTCTGAAATCAATTTCAGATCGATCAAGAAAAAAACTGACCCTTACTCAAGTGGTTGGGCATCAGTGCACTCAATCTCTTACACTTCTGGGGCAGGGCTAGGTGGATGGTCCACAGAACCCCCGCCAGCAGAGTCATCAAAAAGCATAATTGGCTGATGTGCAAAAGATTGAGGTAAAAGACAGAGGCCCATGAGACACCGATGCCAACTACCGCCTCTACTTGTTCTGGCCTCACTATTCGTACAGCAGTATTCGGGCCTAAAAAATGATGCAGAATGTTCTGTCTTCTGACTGCACCAGAGGAAGATGTTTCATTTGGGCGCATAGCTGGCAGATTGGCAACGTCCTTTGCCTGCAGCAGGAGCTCCACCAACGCCATCAGCACCATAGCCACATCCCTTATTTGATACTTTCCTAATTAGTTTTTACAGTCACCCACAAAATTGGCTGACAGTTATACAATTGTATTTCTGTGTCACGGTTGCAAAGGAGGTGTCACCCACAGAATTAACAGACTGATTAACTATTCTATTACAGAAAGACGGGTGCAAAGGCGATGTTTGGAACCCCAAAAAATTGCTTTGTGTCACTGACGCAATTAACAGACTGATTACCTATTCTATTTCTCTGTGACGGGTGCACAGGTGGTGTTTTAAACCCTAAAATGGCTTTATGACACTAACACAATTAACAGATTAACTATTCTATTAATGTAAGACAGATGCAGACGATGTTTGGAACCCCAAACAATGGCTTTATGTCATCTACAGAATTAACAAATGGATTAACTGTTCTATTACAGTAAGACGGATGCCAAGGCCGTGTTTGGAACCCTAAAAAATGGCTTTATGTCATCTACACAATTAACAGATGGATTAACTGTTCTATTACAGTAAGACGGATGCCAAGGCCGTGTTTGGAACCCCAAAAAATGGCTTTATGTCATCTACACAATTAACAAACGGATTATCTATTCTATTACAGTTAGACGGATGCAATGGCAGTCTGTTTTGAACCCCAATATGTGGCTTTATTTCACCCCAAAAAATGGTAACAGGTTACCCACAGACTTAACAGCCCGATTAAGTATTGTATTTCTGTGTCACTGGTGCAAAACAGGTGTATTGCACCGATCAAAAATGCCTACAGGTCACCCACAGCCACTTTAAAACCCTAACACTGTCCCTCATTGCAGCAGCATCCTGTCCCTACATTAGCTAGAGCAGAATGGCACCGAAACATGTGATCCGGCATTTATGCATGCAGGGTCACGTGTTGGGCCGGCCAATCAGAGCCATGCCAATACTAGGCATGACTGGGAGGACCACCGCAGCATGTCTCTGATGATAATGATGAAACACATCTGCACTGTGCAAACCGGCAGGGAGGGCAGGGGTGAGGAGTGGGTGGAAGATGATGTGGAGGATGATTAGGTCCTAAACCTCACGTGGCATCCAGGTCATCCGAGTGAAGTGTGCAGTTCGGAGGAAGAGGTGGTGGTCATGCAGTGCTAGATGCACCGCAAAATAGTAAGGCCTCATGCACATGGCCGTTGTTTGGGTTCGAATCCGAGCTGCTGTTGTGGCAGCTCGGATGCGGACCCATTCACTTTAATGGGGCCGCAAAAGATGCAGACAGCACTCCGTGTGCTGTCTGCATCCGTTGCTCCGTTCCGTGGTTCCGCAAAAAATAGAAAATGTCTAGTTCTTGTCCGTTTTGCGGACAAGAATAGGCATTTTATACAATGGGTCTGTTTTTTGCGGATCTGCGGTTTTCGGACTGCAAAAAACGGAACGGTCGTGTGCATAAGGCCTAAGTAGAGTGCAAAATCACAGAGCCCGGCCCCTAGCCAGTACACCTGCTACTGCCCAATGGGCCGAGGTACAGAGGACACCAAAGCAAGCTCAAAAAAGTTCCCTGATGTGGCAGTACTTTAGGCCATGTGCTGATGACAAGATACGGGTGGTTTGCAGTGCAGTCAAAGCCTGAAGCGAGGCATACATTTTTTAAACCTGATCACCACCTGCATGACCAGGCATCTAACTACAAAGCATGAGCTGCAGTGGAGTAGACACCTGAAAAACCACGAAAGATCTGAGGTTCCTCCTGTTCCCTCTTCTGCTGCAGTCTTGGCCTCTTCCTCCCCACCTGGCACCCCGCAAAAAGAGGATGCGACAGCAACTCCACCACCAATGTCACCAATCATCTCCACACTGTTCCATGGAAGCATTCAGTTGTCCATCCCCCAAACACTGGAGAGAAATAAGAAGTGGCCCCCTACCCACCAGCGAGCCCTGACCCTGAATGCCAGCATTTCCAAATTCCTGGCCTTTTAAATGCTGCCATTCTGTCTGGTGAAGACGAACAATTTTATGATGGTGGTAGTCCAGTGGTATGTGGTTCCCAGCCACCACTACCTTTCCAGGAGGGCCATCCCTGCCCTGCATGAACAATTGGCGGAAAAAATCAGGTGTGTGGTGCGCAACCCCATCAGTGGCAAGGTTCACATAATGACTTATACGTGGACCACTAAGCAACGACAGAGACGTTATATCTCCCTAACTGACCACTGGGTAAATGTAGTGGTGGCTGGGCCTGAGGCGGAAAGTGGTTTGGCCATGTCCTATTGCTGGACGTTTCTCAGTGCCTCCTCCTCCTACTCTGCTTCCTCCTCCTGATCGCGTCAGTGCAACACCTGCACCACCAACTTCAGAACATCTAGTATGAAATGACAGCAGGCTTTTCTGAAGCTCATAAATTTGGAGGAAAATCCTCACACCGTGCAGGAGCTGTGGGCGGCATGGAAGAACAGACCTATGACTGGTTGGTGCTGATGAGCCTCAAGCCCGCACTGGTGGTGTGCGATAATGGGCAAAATCTTGTAGTATCCCTTGCCTAGAGCATGTTCTGAATTTGGTGGTGCAGAGGTTCCTGAAAAATTACCCCAAGTTGTTAGAGCTGCTGCAGAAAGTGTGCGGTGCCTGTGCACGCTTTCGGTGTTCTCATCCTGCTGCTGCTCGCATGTCTATGCTGCAGCTTAACTTCTGTCTTCCTGCTCACCAACTCATATGCGACTTAACCACAAGGAGGAAATCTACCTGGCACATGCTGGAGAAAATGTACGAGCAGTTTCAGCTACAGCACGCACGGGTGAGTTGCTCTGCGGAACAGCACCACTTCCCCACCACCGAGTGGTGCAGTGTTGCACTGTTTTAAGTACTCCACCAACATGGCCAGTGCCGATGATGCTGTCCTCAGCATTACTATCCCACTTCTATGCCTCTTTGAAAAACGCTTCAGGCGATAATGGATGTGGATATAGTACAGGAGGAAGAGGGGGAAGAACAGGGATCATTCCTGCAGTTATCAGGCCAGCCGTCCACAGGTGGTTCCGAGGGTGGGGTCCTGCACCAAAATCGTCCAGATACACAACTGTCCAGCAAGGGCACAGTTTTGGAGGATGAGGAGGAAGAACCACGTTCACAGCAGGGTGGCACCGAAATCAGCTCACAGGTATCAATGGAGTGTGGCTGGGGGATACAGAGGACACAGACAATACACCTCCCACCGAGAACAGTTTGTCGCTGCCTCTGGGCAGCCTGGCAAACATTAGCGACTACATGCTGCCTGCGCAATGACTGATGAGTTGCCCTGATTGTTACCAGTGCCGATTATTGGGTGGCCATCCTGCTGGATCCACGTTACAAGAACAACGTGCCGTCCTTACTTCCGCCACTGAAATACAAGCATACGCTGGTAGACGTGCTACTGACGGCATTCCCTCCTGACAGCAGGGGCTCAGTGGAAGCATGAGGTGGAGGAGGAAGTCGCCAATGCAGCTAGGGCACCGCCACCGCCTTAGAAGGGAGGGTTAGCATGACCAAAATGTGGAAAAGCTTTGTCAGCACGCCACAACATCGAGCACCAGCATCTGATACTGACCGTCTTAGCAGGAGGCAGCGTTTCAGCAACATGGTCTAAGAGTATGTGTGTACACGTCTGCACGTACTGACTGATGGGTCTCCAAATTGGACATATGGCCTGAGCTTGCCCTTTATGCCTTGGGGGTGCTGGCCTGACCTGCGGTAAGTGTATTGTCGGAACATGTGTTTAGCACTGCAGGGGGTGTGATCATGGACAGGCGCATCCACCTTTCCACAGCCAACGTGGACAAGCTCACGTTCATTAAAATGAACCAAGCATGGATTCCACAGGACTTGTTTGTACCTTGGACAGAGTAGAGAAATATACAGGCTGCACCCAGCCATTATAATACTCCAGTGCAGTTTGTTCTTTTTGCCATTTTCCAATTATTTAGGGTCTCTCAAAATAAAAAAATAAAAAAAAAATGTGTTGGCTACCTCCTCCGCCTCTTCCACCTTTTCCTCAACTCAGACCTCCTGGCTCAAAATTATTATTTCGTATATGAAATATACCAGCCGCACCCAGCCATTGTTATACTCTAGCGCAGTTTGTGTGTCCCAGTGTAACATTTGGGCCAACCCAAACGTGGCCACTTCACCCCCACCAGTCATGGCAGTGGAGCATGAGCTCAGAGGGTCCCCCAGGTCAGACCTTCCTGAGGACGGTTAACGGTGCTCGTAGGTATTGACCAACTGACGAAATAGCATGTCTAAAAAATTCCCCCATTTTTGACTAGTGGCTAGGATCTAACAATGTGGATAACCAGTAGTCTTTCATCTGGCAAATCCTGACAACGTTGCTGTCATGACACAAACATGACACCATGTACCTGGCCATTTGCACAAGGGATTCGGAGTGCCTCCCTGCCTCCATCTCGCTCCTCCTGCTCCTCTCCTGTAGCTTAGGCAGATTAATTACCTACTGTAGGTGTGTATAAAATTCCTGGATGCTTAAAACCTCCTCCTCCTCTGCCAATTTATCCTCCTCCAGCATCAGGTGGCTGTGAAATGTAGGTGACATGTCTTCTGTCCCCTCGTCAATTAGATTTGTCAACATCCCCTCTAGGACGTGAAGGAGTGGAATGATCGATAGTTCTGCCGACTGACAAATAAAGTGGCCTCCTCAAAGGGCCTGAGCAAATGGCACGTGTCATGCATTAGCTGCCACTGGCTAACATGGAAATTACACTGGGGAGTAGACCTGCTGCATTAAGAAATCATTGACTGCCTTCCACTGCTCATACAGGGGGTTTAACATATGGAGCATGGAGTTTCAGTGGGTGGAAACACTGCATATGAAGTGATGTTGGGGAAGAGCATTTTGCCTTTGCAACTTAAGCAAGGGCATGTTTTGCATGGTAAGAGTGGCTAAAGTGCATACACAGTTTCCTGGACATTTTTAACAGCTCTTGCAGTCCAGTGTAAGACTTGAGGAACTGGGTGAAAATGAGATTGAAGACTTGTGTCATGCAAGGGCATGGGTCAGACCTCCATGATGCAGCACAGAAAAAATGTTCTTAACGCTATCGGTAACCATGGTTCCTATCTGCAGGTGAGAAGGAGACAGCCAGTGTTCAATTTCTTTATTGATGACGCGGAGCAGTTCCTCCCCGGTGTGGCTCTGTTCACCAAAGCTGACTAGATGCAGAACCGCTTGACAACGCCTAGCTTTGCATAGGTGATATGCTGGAGGACCACTGCGAACTGTGCCTAGAGGGGAGGTTGAGGACAAGGTGGAAGATGAGGAGGCAGAGGAAGACAGCATTACAATGTGGATTCGGCATTGCCATTACCTGGCCAAGATGCTGGTTTGCCTGGTTCAGAACCATATTTACCCACTTGGATGTGAACGACATATATTGTCCTTGACCATAGTTACAACGCCATACATCAGTGTTGGTGTGAACCTTTTCAGACACCAAGAGGCCCAAGGACTGTCCCATCTGCTGCTCAACGTATGTGTGCAGGGCTGGTACAGCTTTTTTGGAAAAGTAATGTCGGCTTAGGACTCTCCACCTTGCAGAGTCAAGTACATGGAAAAAGACTGTAGTACCAACAATTTGGCCAGGTGCATGTTCAGCTTTTGCACCGTTGGATGAGTGCATGCATACTGTTGTCTATTTGGAATCGCCTCGGTGATCAATTTCTGTTGAAACAACTTACGAGGTGTAGGAGGAGGATCAGGAGCAATAGATGACATTGAAGTCGATGGGAAGGAAAGACAGCTTTCTTCTGCTGATGAACCCATGTACTCCGAGTGTGTTCCTAATAGGTAGTCTCCTGAGTTGCAGACAGTGTACCCCTCCAATGTTTAGCTGCAGCTCTCCCACTGTTTCCACCCTGCTGTCTCACAGGCATGCTTTCACACTGCTGTCTCATGGACACGCTGCCACCTTTGCCCCCTAATAGTGACGGTGCCCCCTATACTCCCAGCATCCACGTGCGATCGGCCACATCATCATCTACTTCTCAACTGTCTCTTGCACACGTCCTGCCCCCCTCTTGAAACATGTGCTCCCACCCAACTGTTATCATCAGTAGTTGCATGCCTAGAGAAGTCCACAGTGGACCTCCTCTCCAAGTCTGTACTTGCCTGTAACTGTTCACTATCCTCACAAAGTTAATTCCTTGCTGAAAAGCAGAGCAGAGCCAGGGGCTATCACTACTTAGTTAGCAGAGGAGCAGCAAAAGCAAGAGACAGGTTCAGGACAGGTGAGGGCACAGAGGCAGTTCCTGGGCCATGCCAACTAAGAGTGGTGTCAGAGGAACCTACTGTTTCCTGGCTGAGTGTATTTGTTGTCACTTGAGATGATGTTGAAGAGCAAGTCAACTATTCAGCAGTGGCAGCTTAGCCTGTTGCAGCATCTGCTACCAACCCCCTGTCACGATCAGTGTGGGGGGGGGGGGGGGGGGACTTCACACTGAACACAGGAGGGAAGGGAAACAGTAACTGGGCCTGGAAACTAGGGAAGAAACAGGTCACCTCCTGGACAACCCTGATCAGGGCCCTGACTACCTATAAATATGAATAGACCTTGAAGGTAGGAATATTCATATGCAGGATACCTAGGCCCCGATTTTCCTATAAGGCCCTTGAATAAGTTAAGGACCAGAGACAACCCATTCCTCCCCAGATGGACGAATGGAAGTCTCTGTCTCAGGCCCAGATACAACAACAGGGAATATAACAAATACAAACAAACGCGACACTTAACTTCTGTAAAGATGGAAGAACAGTTACACCAGAGATGACCTCATACCAGTTCAGCCAAAACCAAATTAAGCTATCTACCGCATAGTCAGAAGGGTGGGGTCAGACTATAAAGGGTAGAAGTGATGACCACTGAGCAACAGCTGAGAAAAGGGAAGTGGTCATTAATCCTATCAAAACTGAATCAAGAGAAATCAAGAAGGCTGTTAGATTCCTCCACGCTCAGCCAATCTCCTTGAGGGACACTGACAGTACCCCCCTTCTATGGGTGACCTCTGGGCACCCAGGACTGACCTTATCAGGATGGGCTCTGTGAAAGACCTTCACCTGACGATTCGCATTAACATCAGCCGCTGGAACCCACATCCTCTCCTCTGGTCCGTAACCCTTCCAGTGGACGAGATACTGGATGGATCTACGGAGAACTCTACGGAGTCCACAATCCTGCTTATTTGAAATTCTAAATTACCATCCACCATGACAGGAGCGGGAAGCAAGGAGGACAGCTCAACAGGTTCGACACATTTCTTCAACGACGACTTATGAAATACGTTATGAATTTTCAAAGCCTGAGGAAGTTCAAGACGGAAGGCTACAGGGTTAACAATGGGAATGATCTTATATGGACCAATACATTTTGGGCCCAAATTCCAAGAAGGTACTTTAAGCTTAATGTTTTTTGTGGACAGCCACACAGAATCACCCACTCTCAGGTCCGGACCATTCATATGTCTCCTGTCAGCCACAAGTTTGGGAACCAGAAAATGTGCCAAACTACGGATGGAATCCATATGCCCCAAAAAACGACGTTATGTACTATCAGTGGACTCCTGTCTACTTTTATTAGTGACAAACTTAGCTAACGAAGACCACTCCTCTTGGTTCTCCAAACCAAAACATCTCAAGTAAGTCTCCAGATTCTGATTGGTGTGCTCCGTCTGTCTGTTCGACTGAGAATGAAAAGCAGAAAAAAAAGGACAATTGTACCCCCAGTCGAGTATAGAACGCTTTTCAGAATCTGGAAACAAACTGAGTCCCCCGATCAGACACCACATCAGAGGGAATGCCATGTAGCTTCACAGTGTTAGGCTGCTTTCACACTAGCGTTCGCTGGTCCGTTCGTGAGCTCCGTTTGAAGGGGCTCACGAGCGGACCCGAACGCAGCCGTCCAGCCCTGATGCAGTCTGAATGGAGCGGATCCGCTCAGACTGCATCAGTCTGGCGGCGTTCAGCCTCCGCTCCGCTCGCCTCCGCACGGACAGGCGGACAGCTGAACGCAGCGTTCGGGTGTCCGCCTGGCCGTGCGGAGGCGTGCGGATCCGCCCAGACTTACAATGTAAGTCAATGGGGACGGATCCGTTTGAAGATGTCACCCTGTGGCTCAATCTTCAGGCGGATCCGTCCCCCATTGACTTTACATTGAAAGTCTGGACGGATCCGTCCGAGGCTATTTTCACACTTAGCTTTTTTTAGCTAATATAATGCAGACGGATCCGTTCTGAACGGAGCCTCCGTCTGCATTATTATGAGCGGATCCGTTCAGAACGGATCCGCCCGAACGCTAGTGTGAAAGTAGCCTTATTGACAAACACCTGTGCAAGAGTCTTGGCATTGGGCAGTGCCGGCAATACCATAAAATGCGCCATTTTGCTAAACCAATCAACTACCACCAGGATCATGTTTTTTCCCGAAGAATTCAGTAAATCTGTGATAACATCCATGAACAAATACTTCCAAGGTCTGGATGGGATGGGTAACGGAAGAAGAGATCCAGAAGGCCGAGTATGTGTCACCTTAGCGCAAACACAGTTACAACAGGCTGACACACACACAGTCCTCAACACACTTACGCAGCCCCAGCCACCAAAATCTGCACAAGATGAGATCGACAGTGGATCTACTCCCAGGGTGTCCAGCCAAGACAGTACAGTGATGTTCCTCAAATACCTTATGACGTAAGTCTGAAGGAATAAACAATTTCCCTGGAGGACAAGAGTCTGGTGCATCCTCTTGGGCCTCCAACACCTTAGCCTGAAGATCAGGATATAGGCAGATATGACTACCCCTTCAGACAAAATAGGACTAGGATCTTTAGAATCACCCCCCCCCCCCCCCCTTACAGGAAAGCTGCGCAACAAACCAGCTGCACTCCAGCCACTAAATACTGAAGCCACCCCGGTGAGAGCCTTGAGACCTGAGGACATTTCTGTAAGTACATTTCAAGCCCCTCCTGAGGAAAAAGAACTTTGGGCAAAACAAGGGGCCAAACCTGATGAACATGGGATTTAGAGAAACAAGGACAAAATTTGTCTACCACGGTCTCTATACTCAGCTATGGCTCAGGAGGCCCACAGGCCCACTCACCTACGAAAAGGTGCCATGGTAATTGTGGTTAATGCAGGGTGGATTGCTCCAGGATTTTCTACAGTAGACGCTTGGTTTGTACAAGGATGTATGGTTAGTGCATTGAACAATCCCGGTCAAGTAGTGAAGACTCTAAGCGAGCACACCCCCTGGCCACTTTACCCGTTCCAGAGACTGCAGATAGACTATATACAACTGCCTAAGGTAGGAGTATATTAATTTGTCCTTGTGCGCGTTGATCTCTTTTCAGGTTGGCCAGAAGCCTTCCCAGTAGCAAAGGGAAATGCAAAGAACATGGCAAAAAAGTTGGTCAGTGAACTGGTGTGCAGCTATGTTATTGAATAATACAGAGGTTCCCACTTCACATGAGAAGTAATGAGGGAAGTTATACAGGCTTTAGGGGTCTAAATGGCATGCTCAAATTGAAAATTCAGAAAGCCATGCAGGAAACTCAGCATCCTTTGCCAGAGTGTTTGACTTTAGCCTTATACTCAGTCAGGACCAGTCCAAACAGAAAGACAGGATTATCCCCATTTGAGATTCTGTTTGGAAGCGCCCCCAGATTAGGATTGTATTTTCCACAACAGTTGCAAATGAACTATGATAGCCTAACAAGCTACATGTGGGCCCTCACAAAGAGGCTTGAGCACACCGATAAACAAGTGCTTGCTTCCCTTCCGTATCCAGATTCAATAAAAGGAACACACAGTCTGCAACCAGGAGATTGGGTGGTGATAAAAAGACATGTGAGGAAAGGCCTGGATCCCAGATTTGACGGTCTTTTCCAAGTCCTGTTGACTACTCATAAAGCAGTAAATGTTGAAGGAAAGCCTAACTGGATACACGCTTCTCACTGCAAAAAAGTTCTGACGCCCAAGGATGAGGATCCTACTGCTGATGGTTGCCCTAATCCTGGGAACAAGGGCACTGTACCAACAACTGAAGGATAACTGGAACAATGCACTTATCCGACACCACCAAGTGCTGTTTAGAGGACTCAATGACACTGACAGTAAAATTAAGGACCGTTTGATCTGTACTCACAGTCCCATGAATTCAAGAACTATCCCTTATCTGGCAATCCCTGACTTTTAAAGAACTTATTCATATGTCTTGTTGGCAGTTTGTCTCACAAAGGATACCAGGGCCTGATAATCAAAAGTGTAACTCCACTGCAGTCCCTCTCCCCATAGCAGGGTGGATGGAGGCTCCCTGGTGGCAAGACAAACAATAATGCAAGTACTGTTGATTATAATAGTAGTATATGCTCTGATTAAGCGTATGTTTAAGTGCACCAACAGGTTCTGTACCAAAAGGAGAAACTACCAGGATTATTGAGAGGTCTTTGGAACGTCATCAATACCTGAGAGGGAATCTGGCCTCTGGCTGTCAGTTGGACCTATCCCAACTGAAGTACTTCTGGGTTAAGATGTCAGTTCCAAGATATCTCAAATTGGGGAATTGTGAGGGATAAGAATTCATTTTGTATAAACATGTCCTTCATCTTGTATATATGTGGAAAAATTAATGAACCAGCTGGCAGGACATAGGGAGTCTCTGTGTATATAAATCAAATGCTCCTAGCTGCAAGGCCAAGGTAGTAGCCCCTCGCTTCCTTATCAGAGTCTGACATACAAGAGAGAGTTATGTTCTCTATGAATTAAGGATGCGCTGCTAATGAATACTAACTTTGAAATAAGATGCTGCAGAAGTATTTTTTAATTATTAGAAGTTTTTAACCATTAAAGAGTAATTCTGTTAGTATAATGAGAAAGTATTGCCTTTTATGAATAACCAATCAAATCATTAGTTTCGCTTTCCACCCCTTTGGTGGTGTGCTAGATTTATCTGTTGGAATCCCGACAATCATAGAGGTTTTCCCCAATAGGCTAGGTAGTGGCTGGCTCCACCTCTAGCTTGGAAATGTACAGGAAGAGTTTAGGAGAGAGGAATCTGTTGCCTCATGCTCCCTCTTGTTATATCCAGAAAGTTTCAGAGACGCAGAGAAACAGATCTCTGCATGTGTTACAGAAAGAGAGAAGAAGAGAAAGAGAGTCTCCTCCTCCATGGACAAGCGTACGAGTCAGTAAGGTAACCTGCTATAGCCATTCTGACTTTGCTGCTGTGAGGGGTACTGTTAAGACATCCTTCAAACCTGGACTCATCCTGGCCAGAGGTGCCTTCAAGACCCTGTATCCCTCAGTGGACATTACAGCCATTATTTCCAAGGTACTGTTGCCAGCATAGATTCTACTGAGATAGACTTTAGCAAGATAGAGAAGAAAGAAGGACATTACTGCCATCCTTGCCTAAATCCATACATCTGTATCTGGTAGAGTTTGAATATGTACAGTTTGAACAGTGTCTGCTATAATTGTATTTACTACAACTCATATCTTGAACTTGAGCAAAGAGAGACGTTTATTCTTCTACTTTTGGCCTGGTTACTGACTCCTGCGGCATATGCCAGCCATTGCACTCCACACAATCTGCCTTGCACCCATAGAAACACTTAAAGGGGTTGTCTACCTTCAGTATATGACAATTATCATGTAGATGAAGTTAGCACAAATCACTTATTAATGTATTGTGATTGTCCATATTGCTTCCTTTGCTGGTGTGATTCATGTTTTCATCGCATTACAGAGGTTACGGCCATCCTGCAATCCAGCAAGCGGTGGCAATGTTTGCACATTATAGGAAAAAGTGCGGGTCTGTGTGTACTCTTGTGGTCTTGGCCACCAGAGAGGATGGTGGATTACAGGGTGGTCGTAATTACTGTATATGAGCAGTGTATAATGTGATGGAAAAATAAATCAAGCCAGCAAAGGAGGCAATAAGGACAATCACAATGCATTAAAAAGTACATTGTATTAACTTTGTCTACATGATAAATGTCATTTGTTGAAGTGAGACAACCTCTTTAATATCAAGGGCACCCCAACTGCCATCAGGCAGGAGCCCCAGAACCAAAGTGGGGCCTGAAGGAAGAAAGAGTGTGCTCTCCTTTCACTGCAGAGCCCTAGGGAGCAACGGTGTGAAGAAAGCCACTGTGAGTGACTGCTACAGCCAGAGCCACTACCACTCCCATCCTCCTCTCCGGCTTCTTTGGGGCTTGGTACACATTCAGCTAATGATACAAATCTATAATAACCATCATGAATGGAGGAGTTTTAGGGTACAGCCACACATGACATAAATGTTGTTGATTTTCTCTGGCAGAATTTTGTGCTGTATTTACAGTACAAAGTAAAAAATATTTTACAAATCGAGAAATCCCTCAATGTAAACTGACTTGTGATGTGGGTTTTACTTGCATCTGCCAACCTTTGCCATGCAATGATACTTCCTCTTTTTAAAAATATAATTCTAAACATTTCTCTTAGCCAGAAAGAAATACATATACATAAGGGGGCATTTACTAAAACTAGTGTAAAAGAAAACTGGCTTGTTGTCCATAGCTAACAATCATATTACGCCCTTCATTTTCCAAAGGTGCTCTGAAAAATTAAAGGTACTGTAGAATTTCATTGGTTGCTATGGGCAACTAAGAGAGAATACACATCTCGGTTTCATTTTCTATTCTTCTAATCCGTTAGAAGAACAGAAAACAAAACAGGATCCTGTAAAAAAAAAAATAATAAGTTATGTACAGGATCTGTTTTTTTTTAACAGCATTCTGTATAAAAATCACATAGGAAACATTAAAGAGTAACTAACTTTGAATACAATTTTAATGAGATGTTACTAATGCCATAATAAAACTTTTTCTAATATACTTTATTAAGGCTATTTGTATTTTTATTAAACTTTTACCCCCTAAAGTGCACCATTCACTTCTCTGTACACCGCTGACTTGGTGATGTACAGAGTACGGACATTTTATGAATGGGGCCGCAGCAGCTGTGAGTACGGGCAGGAGCGCATATTGCTGCTGCTGCCCGTGCCCCAGGAGGCTTACTAACTCCTGGCATAGCACATGGGTACTATGGAGAGGCTGTCCACTCCAGTCTTAAGAAAACCCGGCAAAGGACCTGTGAAGACGTCACCACGAGATCACGCTGGCCATACATGGTGATGTCATCAATGAGTCATGATGCCACTGCTCACGGCCAGTGTGATGACGTGTTGACGTCTTCATGCTCTCCATAGGTCCTCTGACCAGGTTTTCTTCAATCAAGACAGGAGCGGACAACCTCTCCATGATCAAGTGGATGAGGTGAGTGTAATATTTTTTATTTTTAGCCACCATTTTAGGAAAAATGTATTCATTAAAATAAAGCGTGAGGAAATTTGGATTCAATTTTTCCTAAACTTCAGATTGAATTCCACTTTAGATGCTTCAATTTGCTCAACACTAGCTATAATCATATTGACCTGGAGAATGAAGGTAACAGGTCAGTTTTACCGCATAAGGTACCCCATAGAAACGAAACCCCCAAAATTGTGCTGAAATAGCATTTTTTCCCCAGATCCAACCCATGTGGAATTGTTTTCCAGCTTCCTGCTACATTTATGCATTATTAAATGGTACTATTAGAAAGTAAAACTTGTCCTGCAAAAAACAAGCCCTCATACAGATATGTGAGGGGAAAAATAAAAAGGTTATGGCTCCTGGAAGGCAGGAAGTAAAAAACTAAAACGCAAAAAATGAAAACAGCAAGGTCCTGAAGGAGCTCCAGTCGACTCCTTTCTGTGGCCGGCCAACCCCTCCGTTACTGCTTTTTTACTGCCTAGACTTGTCAATCAAAGCAGAGAGGGAGTAGAGTGGAGTTTAGGGTAACAAGAGCAATGGTAACTCTGTTGTTGCACCAAATACCTAATTTGCATATTAGGAAAAAGTAACATAACTTTGGAATTGAGCCTCAGATCAACAAAAGAAAAACTGTGTTTTAATCAGGTGAACCACAGCTATGTGTCTATACCAATTTGATAGGTTTCTGGTGGCAGATTCACTTTTAAGAACATTAATATTCATGTACACATGTAGCATTCCGGCTTCTCACTCCCCTCCCCTTATATCACATCACTACCCATCCCTTGGTTGAACTTCATTGGCATACGTCTTTTGAATAGTTCTGGATCTCTAAAAACTGAGTGCACAGCTACTGTACCTTTTCTTTGAATTACCTTCCATTTATGTACTAATGTATCTAGATGAATAAGAGTGCCTGTGTCACTTACCTTATTGGCAAACAGCAAAAAACATTTAGTTTCATCTTCTGGGTCACTTAGAATAGCATGGATTAGCTGAATTATTGGGGTAAGCCCTGAAAAAGTAAAAATAACCTTTAGATACTTTCAAATTGCCAATTTTTGCATCCTCAAAATTTCTTTATTACGATAGCTTGTACAATTGTTAGCCATTTAATATGACAGTAGGACATTTAATGCATGGATCCGGCATTGTGGGATGTTACCATAATGCCTGTCGGCCCCATTAACTGTAATGGGGTTTGGGGGAGGTCTGGCTGCATTCCTGTCAAATATGCCGGGATTCGGCCAGACAAAAACTGCTGCACGCAGTTTTAATCAACGGGGCCAGCAGGCGTTCCAGTAATAATTTGCAATGCCGGAGTCTGAGAGCTCCAGCAGTGTGAGAGAGGCCTAAGAGAGGTGCCAGAACATAGCAAATCTCATCTTTTTACGTGTGTGGTTATGTAGTCACGGACATGTCAGAGTGCCCATGCTGACCATGTCCACTACCGAAATTGTCAACAAGTGTGTATATGAGCATCATAACTGGACAATGGAGCTATGGAAGAGCGTGTCCTGATCTGAAAAATTAATGAAAAGGTGGGACCTGAACACTATTAGGTAGGAAGGGTTATTGTCATGGTACCCCCATAGGATTAGTGTGAGGCAACCGTTAGCGGCAGAAACAGTGGACTGAGCCAAAAGATTCACTATGCAGTGTCTGGGTCATCATATTGCAGCTCAAATCCCATTCAGTGGTTCTTAAAAACAGCTGATCAGTGGGGGTGCCAGGAGTCAGAGCCCCAATGATCTGATATTGATAATCTGTTAATTTTTAAAAGCTAGATGACCCCTTTAAGAAGCAATGAGCTGTGCTAGATGTCTGCAGGGCAGCCGTCACTTATTGCTGCCCATTGAGATGACCTATAAACTAATCAGAAACCTTCCTAAATGTTTTGAAGTCATGTAGCATCTGAGGATAAAAGCTAACGATTACTCAATAGGAAAATCTGCTGTCCAGTTAATCCACCTCCTCTAATCCCTTCACTAGCTACCTAATGACTAGTGAATTCAGTTCAAAATATTAAAAGGGGTATTCAGGTTATATTAAGTTGTCCTATTATATTAGTTGTCAGTTATATTACGATTTATGATATTCAAACATTACCATTACATTGATCCACTATTGGAGGGTCCGGAGAACTATTTACAACACCTATTTGATGTGCAGTTGATGTGCAGAGGTGAGGAGGAAGAATAAAGATCTCTCTGTTTAGATTAAATGTGAAAATTTTGACCTCAAGTTTTGCCATACAAACTGAACCTGGGGCTGCTGGGAATAATTGACGGCTTTCTTCTGTCCAGAAAGAGTCACTGTTTATGACTTAGTGTTTACAGTAAATGTTACCTTTGTATGCGACCTAGACGTCGACATACGTGTCCATCCATGTGATTTTCCTTCCGCATTTCAAATGTACAACTGCCACCATTAAAATAATACTATAAAATAAACCAATGTGCATGTGTGTTTAGTTTTAAAAAGACCAATGGACATGCATGCTTAGTTTTAAAATCTTATACATTGCAATAGGATATTCTCCACGTGTTAGTTAATGGGTAAAACATAGAAACATAGAATATGTCGGCAGATAAGAACCATTTGGCCCATCTAGTCTGCCCAATATATCTGAATCCTATGAATAGTCCCTGGCCCTATCTTATATGAAGGATAGCCTTATGCCTATCCCATGCATGCTTAAACTCCTTCACTGTATTTGCAGCTACCACTTCTGCAGGAAGGCTATTCCATGCATCCACTACTCTCTCAGTAAAGTAATACTTCCTTATATTACTTTTAAACCTTTGCCCCTCTAATTTAAAACTGTGTCCTCTTGTGGTAGTTTTTCTTCTTTTAAATATGCTCTCCTCCTTTACCGAGTTGATTCCCTTTATGTATTTAAAAGTTTCTATCATATCCCCTCTGTCTCTTCTTTCTTCCAAGCTATACATATTAAGGTCCTTTAACCTTTCCTGGTAAGTTTTATCCTGCAATCCATGTACTAGTTTAGTAGCTCTTCTCTGAACTCTCTCTAGAGTATCTATATCCTTCTGGAGATATGGCCTCCAGTACTGCGCACAATACTCCAAGTGAGGTCTCACATGTGTTCTGTACAGCGGCATAAGCACTTCACTCTTTCTACTGCTTATACCTCTCCCTATACATCCAAGCATTCTGCTGGCATTTCGTGCTGCTCTATTACATTGTCTTCCCACCTTTAAGTCTTCTGAAATAATTACTCCTAAATCCCTTTCCTCAGATACTGAGGCCAGGACTGTGTCAAATATTCTATATTCTGCCCTTGGGTTTTTTATGCCGCAGGTGCGATATCTTGCACTTATCCACATTAAATTTCAGTTGCCAGAGTTCTGACCATTCTTCTAGTTTTCCTAAATCCTTTTCCATTTGGCGTTTCCCTCCAGGAACATCAACCCTGTTACATATCTTTGTGTCATCAGCAAAAAGACAAACCTTACCATCGAGGCCTTTTGCAATATCACTTATAAAGATATTAAACAAAATTGGTCCCAGTACAGATCCCTGTGGAACCCCTCTGGTAACATGACCTTGTTTTGAATGTTCTCCATTGACTACAACCCTCTGTTGTCTGTCACTCAGCCACAGCCTAATCCACTCAACAATATGGGAGTCCATGCTCAATGACTGCAGTTTATTGATAAGTCTTCTGTGTGGGACAGTGTCAAAAGCCTTACTAAAATCTAGATATGCGATGTCTACTGCACCTCCACAGTCTATTATTTTAGTCACCCAGTCAAAAAAATCTATAAGATTTGTTTGACATGATCTCCCTGAAATAAACCCATGTTGTTTTTCATCTTGCAATCCATGGGATTTTAGATGTTCCACAATCCTATCCTTTAATAGGGTTTCCATTAATTTACCTACTATTGATGTCAGACTCACTGGTCTATAGTTGCTTGATTCCTCCCTACTACCTTTCTTGTGAATGGGCACGACATTTGCCAATTTCCAATCTTCCGGGACGACTCCTGTTACTAATGATTGGTTAAATAAATCTGTTAACGGTTTTGCCAGCTCACCACTAAGCTCTTTTAATAATTTTGGGTGTATCTCATCAGGCCCCTGTGACTTATTTGTCTTCACTTTAGACAGCAAACTTAGAACATCTTCCTCTGTAAAGACACATGCATCAAACGATTTATTAGTCATCCTTTCTAGTGGAGGTCCTTCTTTTTCTTTTGTAAAAACTGAACAGAAGTATTCATTAAGGCAGTCGGCTAGCCCTTTATTCTCTTCTACATACCTTCCGTCCTTTGTTTTTAATTTAGTTATTCCTTGTTTTAATTTCCTTTTTTCATTTATATATCTGAAGAATGTCTTATCCCCTTTTTTCATAGACTAAGCTAGTTTTTCTTCTGCCTGCGCTTTAGAAGTTCTTATAACTTGCTTGGCCTCTTTCTGCCTAATCTTGTAGATTTTTTTATAATTACAAAATGCTAGCTTTTTATTTTTAATGATTTGGGCCACTTCTGCTGAGTACCACAGTGGTCTCTTCCTTTTTTTGCTTTTACTGACAAGTCTAATGCAATTTTCTGTTGCCTTCAATAATGCACCTTTTAAGTAGTCCCATTTCTCCTGGACTCCATTTAATCCGTTCCAGTCTGATAAGGACTCATTTATGACTAATTTCATTTTTGAAAAGTCTGTTTTTCTAAAATCTAAAACTTTTGTTTTTGTGTGGTGGGACTCTTTCACAGTTCTTATATTAAACCACACTGACTGGTGATCACTAGATCCCAAGGTTTCACCTACAATGACATCATATACCGAATCCCCATTTGTGAATACCAAATCCAAAATGGCCTCCCTCTGGGTTGGCTCCTCAACCATTTGTTGTAGGGATAACCCCAGTAGGGAATTTAGAATATCTGTACTCCTGGTAGAACTTGCTATTTTGGTTTTCCAGTTTATATCTGGAAGATTGAAATCTCCCATAATGATAACTTCTCCTTTCATTGTCATTTTAGCTATTTCTTCAACTAGTAGATCATCTAGTTCTTTAACTTGACCAGGTGGTCTATATATCACACCTACACGAGTTACTGCATGATTAGCAAACTGCAACGTAACCCAAACTGACTCTATGTTGGCCTCACCAACTTGTATTAGGTTAGATTTAATGCTATCTTTCACATACAGGGCCACTCCTCCTCCTTTCTTGCCTTCTCTGTCTCTTCTGTATAAAGAGTACCCTGGTATGGTTATGTCCCAGTCATTTCTTTCATTAAACCATGTCTCCGTAAAAATGGTATAAGAAGAAATACTAGATGTGGAGGTGAAGGGAAACTGTGATTCTCCATTTTGCATGTATCAACACCTATCTTGTCTAGATAAGTTACGTATTTCTGTCCTGATGTGTATAGCCACATTCCAGTTTTTACGATAGGGGAGTGTATGGAGTCTTTTGTTCTAATTCTGCCACGTATGTCTTAACTGTCTATGAAAGGCGATGCTTTAGCTGCAATAAACCAGAGTATTTCTCAGCTACCTTTTTGTACGTGTCATTTGTATGCAGCGCTGAGAAATATCTCTTCTGGATCCAGTGAGACTCAAACCAAGGTGGTCTTAGAGAAGGAAGCAGCTGGGGGCTCGGTCTGGGATCGAGAGGGTCATCCTCGTGTCCGGTAAGAATAAACACCAGTTTGTCTATCTTCTGAACTGAGGGCACTGGCCACATCTCGATCCGTAAGTCTTACACGTGTCAGGAACACGTCACGTGGTCTTAGAAGATAAGATATTATAGAGCATTAAGAATATCTGTTTGTGTGAAGATACTGTCCGGATGGTAAGTGTACGGAAGTAACTCACGGTGATTCATTGTTGTGTTTTTGCTGAATTAAGAAGTATGGGTGGTGGCAAATCTAAAACTGAATATCCACCTCCTAATGTAGGAGAGACCTGTAAAGAATATGTTGCCTGAGTCAGTCCCACAAACTACTACCTGATAAACCCTTGGGTGGACAATATAGCTGGGTGGACAGAGTTCATGGAGAGCTGTAGCCCATTTCCTACGGACGGGGATAATAGCCCATTTCATATGGATATGGTTAAGGGATTGTGCCTAGGCGATAAGGACGCCTGGTCATATTTAGACCCCGATCCACAGTGGAATATGTCATACATGCAAAAGGGAGGTGAACAATGGATAGAGATAGCCCCACAATGGTATGACAGGAAGGGAAAGAAGGTTAAAAGACCTAAACGTTTCCCTGATGAAACAAAGAAAAATGAATTAGAACAGGATCTTAGGAAATAGGGAGACCCCCGAGAACCTCTGCTTCCACCACCGCCCTATCATGCGGCCCCAGCCCCAAATATCAGGGATAACCACCCAAAGTCTAATAAGATGTATCCATCCCTTAATGAATAAGATATAGAAGTTATGGCTGCCCATCATGTAATAAGTAGAGTGAGAGCACCCCTAAATCCTCCTGCCCCCCCGGCGACGGTGAGACCGCTGCCTGGTCAAGCCACGTCACCCTTAGCAACTCTGGCACCCGACCAGAGCAACTATGTCGACCCTCTCAGTGCCACTCTTCCCGATGAACACTTTGATGATGAAGGAGAAGGGGCTACAGGATCAGATCTTGGTCCTACAATTCTTAGGAGCGGAAAAGCGGTGAAAAAGGAAAGAGGTGGAAAGGGAAGAAGCAACAACAACAAGTCACTTCCCTTTCATGACTATAGGTGATCAATTAATGAAAAAGCCCATAGAAGTAGAAGCCATTAACAGGATAATTAAGCATTGTCCTAAACCCAACATACCGCCACAAGGGACGCTGATGTACTTAAAAAGTGCATGCAAGGGAAGAAACTATACGCAGGAGGATATGAAACTGATTATAGACGGCATAGTAGGTACACACTCAGGGTGGGATTGGCCAAAAGTACCCGCTATAAATGACATTCACCAAAATGCCACTGCCCCTACTTATGCCCTCAATACACAGGCAGGAAGAGAGGCTATGTGGACTGAACTAAGTCAACAAATGTTGGAGGTTTTTAAACAAAGATCATCCCTCCCGATAGTCGTAACATGCAAACAAAAGGTCACTGAGACTGTGCCTGATTTTTGGAAGAGGTTCAAGGACTGCTGGACCCAAGAGACCAGCCTCCAATTAGTAAACAATGACAGTTTGTTCATGTCTACGTTTATTAACAATCTCCTCCCCGGTCTCACTGTCAAACAAAATGTCTCCACTTGAACATCAGATAACATTGCAGACTTTGAGAGACATCTATATGAAAAGGAAGCAGCAGGGTGCTTTGAAGTAAAGAAAATCACTACACATAATTTTCAGGGAGCGAGAAACACAAATAGAAGGCAGAATAATTCAGCACAGTGGCAGAAAACACAGAATAGGCCTCCACGATAAAATCAGCCCCAACGACAACAGGGTAACCCCCCCCAGGAATGATTGAAACATTTAAACATTTGCTACAATTGTGGACAGGAAGGGTACTGGGCTCGTCAATGCCCATATCCTAGAAGGGTAAAATCACCCCAAGGGCCGTCCCAACCAACACCACAGAATCAAACTAACCAGACCCAGAGTCAAGGCCCCCAAAAGCCCAGGTTCCCCATGGATTGGAACCGACAACAGCAATATTGATGTTGCTCAGAGGATGGTATTCCCACTTTCACATAGATCACAAACCATTGGAAAGAGTCATCCATAATTGTCCTCAGAGTGGGGGACCGAAAAGTTGAGTTTATGGTAGATAGTGGTGCTACAACATGTGTTCCGTGTATGGATCTCTACAAGGGGCCCCTCAGAAAGTCCAATCCTTCAATGGGTATAAATGGGATACTCACCAAAACCTACCAAACAGATCCTTTACAAACACCAGATGGAGATTATATCACTAAACATGCCTTCCACATTATACCTGACTGCCCTGTGAGCCTTCTGGGACGTGACTTGTTTTGCAAACTTCGTCTTAAGGTATTCGCCTCGCAGAAGGGCTTACACGTCTGGTCAGATATGATACCAATCACCGAATCTCATTTCTTGTTAAACCTTACAAACACGCCCACAGAATTGACAACGGTTAGAACCACAACTCTGGTCACAAGGTGACTATGATATTGGTTTCATTGACTGTATGCCATATCAGGCTACTCTAAAGATATGAACAGCCCCAGTCTATCAGAAACAATACCCATTGTCCAAAGAGAAACTGGAAGGTATCAAACCAATGGTGGAACAGTTCCTAAAAAAGAGCATATTGGAGGAGACAGTATCCCCATACTGCACCCCCATTAACCCCATGGCCAAAACAGATGGAACTGTCAGGTTTGTGCAGGACCTTAGGGCCATTAATAACCTCCTTGTACCTATTGCACCAATAGTACCAGACATAACACAGCTCCTCTCGTCCATACCTGCAGACGCAGCCTTTTAGTGTGGTTGACCTGAAAAATGCCTTCTTCTCCATTCCTGTTGACAAGCAAACCAGACTACTTTTATTTTTTACCTTTGAGGGGCAGCAGCTGAACTGGTGCACAGCCACCTCCAAGCCACTTTAAAACCATGGCACCCTCCCCAAGGTTCCGTCCTCCTGCAATACATGGATGATTTATTACTGTGTAGTATGTCAGAGGAGGCCAATAGAGAAAATTGATTGTTTTTACTACAATGGTTGTTGTTATGTGTGCACAAAGTGTCACTAAAGAAAATGCAATGGTGTGAAAAGCAAGTTGAATATTTGGGCTTTGTCCTCACACAGGGGGAAAGGAGAATCTGTCTAGGAAGAATCCAGTCTGTAGCTGGTCTGGTCACCCCGCAGACCAAGAAGGAACTGCTATCCTTCCTTGGTATGATTGGTTATTGCAGACAATGGATCCCTGACTGCTCCTAATATAACAATATTCTGAGGCACGCTACACATTCTGAAATGTCAGATCTTGTAAGATGGTCCACTGAAATGTTGAATGTATTTGATTACTTGAAATGTTCTTTAATGTCACGTCCTGGTCTAGGCCTCCCTGGCTACAAACTGTCATTCCATGTCTTTGCATGAGACAACTGTAAAACCATGGCGGGGGTTCTGACCCAGTACCACGGAGATAAGCTGCGCCCATGTGCCTTTTTTCAAAGGTGATGCCTGTCACCGTACAAGGAATGCTGGCATGCCTTTGGTCACTGGCAGCATGTGCAATGGTTGTAGAAATGGCCACCTCTGACCCTTGGTCACCACACTGTATTACACACAACTCATGATGTTTTGGACCACCTAAACGACGTACACACCCAACACATAACTGCTCAGCGGTTATCAGGATATGAGATTCTGCTTCTCAGTAACCCTTCACTTGAAATACAATATGCAGCCCAGACCGCAGGCCCCGCGCCTTTTCTCAACGCTCTCCTAGGTCTCAAAAGTGAACAAGATGAATTAACTGAACCTCATGACTGCACTCACTCCATTACTTATGAGACCTCACCTAGGTTAGATCTCTCATCCATACCAATATCGGGAGCACCTGAAGTTTTTGTTGATGGATCTTGCAGCAGATCTAATGACAATACCTTTCATGCAGGATATGTCATTGTCATGCTACCTGATATTTTGCTGGAGGTAAAATCCATCCCCTATCCGTCCGCACAAGCAGCAGAACTGATTGCCCTTACCTGTGCCTGCTAATTACACAAAGATAGACCTGTCATAATATACACGGACAGTAGATACGCCCACGGGGTAGTATGGAATCATGGGGTCATCTGGCAACGAAGAGGATACACAGCAGCAGATGGCAATCATATCTCACCCTCACAACTAATCACTGAATTGATTGAGGCCATCCAACTACCTTCAGAATTAGCCATAGTACATTGCAAGGCATACACTGGGGGCAAGGATCATGTTTCCAAAGGTAACACACTCGCAAATGTAGAAGCAAAGAATGCGGCCCTCCAGACTCCAGCCATCCTCCAACTGTCCCTCCTAGCGCCACCTTCCCTTGAGGAGACACAGATGGCAGTGGACCTCCAAAGCTCTGCTCCGCTGGCAGAGTTGGAGGATTTGTGTTATCTAGTATTACAGAAGAATCCGAGATCCGATTAATCTGCAAAGAGGAGAGACCATGCATTCCCCGTCACTGTGCACCTCTTTTTATTGCACACTTTCATGGTGTGGGACACAACAGCATACAAACCAGGGGCACACTACTGAAACAACATTTTTACATTACCAATGCTGAAGAAATGGTCAAGGATTACGTGAAAAGATGCATTACATGTCATGTACATGTGACACACCAACATCTAGACTACCCCACCGCACCTTTCACACACCTGCAGGTAGACTTCACACACATCCATAGAACAAAAGCTAAACAGGAGTATGCGCTCGTAGTAGTGGACATGTTCTCAAGGTGGCCAGAAGTATACCCTATCTAGGCAGAGGACGCAAGGACAGTTGCCAAGATACTCTCCCACGAGATCATCCCACGTTGGGGATTCGCATTGAGAATAGAATCTGATCAGGGACCAGATTTCACATCTAGAGTAAATAAGGAATTAGTTAAAAGTTTGAGAAAAGAATAGAAATTTCATATTCTCTACCACCCACAAAGCTCAGGCATTGTGGAGAGAATGAACAGGACAATAAAAGACAAATTGAGGAAGGCTACCTCAGGAACCTTTGAAAGGTGGAAACAGGTATTACCAATAATACTTGCTGAAATTAGAATGCCCCCTAACAAGAAACTAGGAATGTCCCCGTTTGAAATCCTAATGGGGAGGACTTTCCCCACCCCATGAATAAAACAACCTCTAATAACTCAGGAAAGGGATCTTGACCTCATCAGGGATGAGTACGTCAGACAGCTGATTACCACTTTGAATAAAATAGAGGAAAAAGTTGTTTGTAAGTCCCCTTCTCTTCCACAGGACGCTACCAAGCCTTATAGACCCGGTGATAAGGTGATGATTAAGACCCTTAAGAGGGGAAAAGCACCAGACGACTTTGCATTTGGACTACCCACCATGGTTGTAGCAGTGACCAGAACAGCAATCCTGACAGAGGGTAGCCAGACCTGGATACACGCTATGAGAGTCAAACTATACCAGCCCGCTCCAGAGGCTCATACTGAGGTACTAACGAGGGCAGACAGCCCTGACCTCGGAAAAAAGGACCAAGATAAGGAGGTAGCAACGGGGGTAGACAACCCTGACCTCGAACATGACATCCTCCCCAAGTTTTGGGAAATGGTGCACGCTCCAATGTGTAACAGTACTGACTATACTGACTTTCCTTGCAGGCAATTATGCTGAAGTAGCTATTACCCAAAAAGACGGTCAGTACACCCTCTGGTATAATTCCATTGACACCTAGGTTGCCACCTATAAATTCACCTTTTGCCAAATAAAAGGGTGTCCCAAGGATCTCCTCTAAAAGCACAGACCAAACCGCTGATGAACACTCCCTCAAAGGATACCAGAAGTACCTTGCTAAGTATAGAGAAGAAAAATAAAAAGCTGGGAAAGAACCATGTCATATAATTAAATGGTTCTAAGAGGGGATTGAAGGGAAACGAACTGTGATTCTCCATTTTGCATGTATCAGCATCTATCTTGTCTAGATAAGTTACGTATCTCTGTCCTGATGTGTACAGCCACATTCCTGTTTTTACGATAGGGGAGTATATGGAGTCTTTTGTTCTAATTCTGCCACGTATGTCTTAACTGTCTATGAAAGGCGATGCTTTAACTGCAATAAACCAGAGTATTTCTCAGGTAGCAGCGCTGAGAAATATCTCTCTTGGATCCAGTGAGACTCAAACCAAGGTGGTCTTAGAGAAGGAAGCGATCCTTTCAGCTGGGGGCTCGATCTGTATGTCTTACACGTGTCAGGGACACGTCACGTGGTCTCAGGGAGATCATTATTAGTAAATTGTCGACAAAATATATAGTGCCAGGGGTACTAAGGATAAAATAGTCTCAGGGAGACTTGACCTACCTTTTAGAATATAAGATATTATAGAGCATTAAGCTCTAATAGCTGTTTGTGTGAAGATACTGTCCGAATGGTAAGTGTACAAAAGTAACTCACAGTGATTCATTGTTGTGTTTTTGCTGAATTAAGAAGTATGAGTGGCGGCAAATCTAAAACTGAATATCCACCTCCTAATGTAGGAGAGACCTGTAAAGAATATGTTGCCCGAGTCAGTTCTTCAAATTACTACCTGATAAACCCTTGGGTGGACAATATAGCCAGGTGGACAGAGTTCATGGAGAGCTGTAGCCCATTTCCTAGGGACTGGATCCAGTGAGACTCAAACCAAGGTGGTCTTGGAGAAGGAAGCGATCCTTTCAGGAGGTACCATCACTCTCGGTATTAAATATATTCATTAAGGATGAGCGAACCAAGTTCGGTCTGAACTTAGCTATTTTTCGGACAGCAAAGCCCCATTTTAGTGCACATGTCAGCAGGGAATAAACACTAGGGAGGAAGAAGAAGGGTTCCCACATGACCCTGAGAGGAAGTGGGGGGAGGGCTTGCCCTGAATGGCTCCCAGGCTGAGCAAACAGCCTGGATTAGCCAATCAGTGCTGCAGCAGGCAGTAATGTGCCCTAGCAGAACAGTAGAACGCCATTCTGTGCTAGGCTGTGAAAGAAGGTGGTTGGGTGTTATAGTGTCTGTCAGGAAAACAATCTTAGGTAGTCAGGGAGTGGAAAAAAAACAGGGACAGAAAGAAAATCAATCAAGCTTATTGCCAGGGACAGTGAAGGGAAAGGCTTGGATTCCAAAGAAGAATTGTGTATGTTGTGTACAATAGAGAGAAGCAGGGCAACTGACAGACAGGGAAAGAGAAGACAAGATAAGATAAGATGCCTTTATTGTCACTGTACAATACAATGTACAATACAATGAAATGTTGTTTGGCGCAATCCTAGATGCCATGGACCTGTTGCTGTGCCTGCTATCAGAAGTGCAGGTGCACCACAAAATATTTGTGAGATTCAAAATACAATTAAGATTAAGCGTCAAGCCTTAGTCGCCCGTTTACATATTTTCACCATTTTGTCAGTATTTGATCAGTAATTGTAAAAAAAAAAAACTGATCGTACAGAGCGCACTATGACCTGATGCTGCAGGAGGTAAGGTGACTGCAGCGCGAGCCCTGAGAAGAGAAGACAGCCAGGACAAGGAGAGTGGCGGCAGGAGAGGTAAGTTACTTTATTATTTTACAGTCTGATCTGAGGTCTGAAATGGAGGTCTAATGGTGGGTCTGGAGAGTTCTCACTGGGGGTCTGGAGAGGTCTAATGGGGGTCTGGAGGTCTGACGTGGTGGTCTGGAGGTCTGACTGGGGGTCTGAAGTGGTCTAATGGGGGGGTCTGGAGCATGGCATAGTGTGGGGAGGGGGGCCAAGGGCGCCAAATTGTGGGGGCGCCAGGCAGCAGGAAGTATAATGAGGGTGATGGAAGCCTATGGCCCCCATCCCCTCCATTCTGCCTCATAAGCTTCAGGCCAGGCCTGAAGCCTATGAAGCAGTAGAATAGCGCAGGAGATTGCGATTACATCACCGTGACCTCCTGCGCCAGGTCTCGCGGGCTGACGTGATGATGCTGTGCAGGAGGGCACAGTGATTTGTTCCTGCTAGCCTGTGCCGGGACGCCCTAGCAAAGGCTACAAGAGAGCTGAGTATTTATTTATTGTTTTATGTAAGTACTAGGGGCCGTACGCTCATGCAGCACCATCTAGTTTACAGTCCGGTCAGCGGTGTGTCAGTTTCCTTAGGTGAGGAGGAGCTGGACACCGCACCGGAACGATCTGCCTGGCAGCCCACGTCATGGCTCCCGCGCGGCATTACGGCTAGGGCGCAGGAGTCAGCGAGATTCCGTCTCAGTTTTCATGCAGGTCCTCATTTCTTGCACGGGCCGCCGTGCTTTAAGTGGGGGCGGGGGGGGGGGGGGGGGTGCAGTGCACGGGCCATTACTGTGTTTGTTTAACGTGAACGGGATCTCAGTCACAGAAGGCATGCCCGGTTAGTCATTGCACGGCCGGGGCACTATACGCGGGCGACACACATGGTGAATACCAGCACATTATAATCTGAGTATAGCTGCTCGCTCTATATCATCTTACAGGTGCATGCAATTCATTTTAGTGGTTAAATGTGTAGGCGCACGGTTGCATGCCCAGGTTGCCAGCGTGGTCCAGGGTCACTAAGTACAGATATATGTGACTCACCAGCTGCACATTTGCGTTGTGTGGCATGTACCCAGGTTTCGCCCAGGACACGCCGATATGGTCCATGCTGACATTTTCTGGGGGGGTACATTTTCAGTTGCCGCGCCTTTTATACAGAATACCTTAGTGTAGCAGCATGGTCTATGTCGTTACTTATACCCAATGTTAATACATACGACCTCAGGTCAGTGTCTGATGGATGAAAGGTATACCACGGCACTCTCAAAACTTCAGCGTTTCAATATTTATTCACCAATGTCATGCTCGATCAAGGTGGTATGTCCAGGAAAGTCAGAGAATACGTCCCTATTCCGACTAACAAATTCTCTCACCTCTTGTGCCTGTTTGGTCGACAGTCCGTCCCCTATCGTCACCCCAGCGGCGTTCTCCGGAACACCTGGTGACCCTGGGTCACTCCCTGCCGTCTAGACAGAGGGCGGGCTGTCTCCAAACAAATTCTCTCTGTCTCTCCAAGGTTTTAGAAGATTCACATGATATACCAGTTCGGGCTTCCGCGGCCCTGGCTGGTATATCCTGTAATCAACTGGGCCTACTTTCTCCTTAACTTCATAGGGTCCTTGCCACCGGGCCAGGAATTTACTCTCGACCGTGGGCACGAGTACAAGAACTCGGTCACCCGGGTGAAATGTCCTAACCCGGGCGGATCGGTTATATACCCGACGCTGGGTCAGTTGTGCCGCTTCCATATGCTCACGGACAATCGGCAACACGACCCCTATTCGGTCCTGCATTTTTCCTATGTGCCACTATTTTATGTGGCATAGGCTGTTGCTCCCATGCCTCCTTAGTGATATCCGTAGTCCACGGGGATGTCGCCCATATAACAACTCAAAAGGAGAGAACCCCGTGGACGCCTGGCGCACTTCCCGTACCGCAAACAAAACATAGGGCAACAGTAAGTCCCAATCTCTCCTGTCCTTAGCTACGACTCTTTTTAGCATGGACTTCAGGGTCTTATTAAACCGTTCTACTAACCCATCGGTTTGGGGATGGTAGACGGACGTGTGCAGGTGTTTAATATTTAATAGCTTACACAATTCCTTTGTTATTTTGGACATAAAGGGTGTCCCCTGGTCCGTCAGAATCTCCTTTGGTATCCCCACCCGGGCGAACATACTTATGAGCTCTTTAGCTATTACCTTGGCCGACATATGGCGCAATGGGACCGCCTCCGGATAGCGAGTGGCATAGTCTAACACTACCAGTATGTTTTGGTGACCTCGGGCTGACTTAATAATGGGGCCTACCAGATCCATGGCGATCCTTTCGAAGGGCACCTCTATAATGGGCATAGGTACCAGTGGACTGCGATACTGAGGTTGGGGGCTAGTCACCTGACACACTGGACAGGACTGACAGAACCTCCGGACTTCCTCATATATCCCAGGCCAATAGAACCGTTGTAGAATTCGCTCCAGCGTTTTCTTAACCCCCAGATGACCACCCAACACATACGCATGCGCTAAATCCAAGACCATTTGCCGGTAAGGCTGGGGCACCACCAGTTGTTCCACCACCTCCTGCCTCACCTTGTCTACGCTATATAACAGGTCCTGGTTATAGGCCAGGTGAGGAAATATGGTATCGGCGCCGGGACGCTGGGCAACACCATTAATCACGACACACCTTCTCTAGCCCGCAATAACGTCGAATCCTGGAGCTGTGCGGTCCCGAAGGTTTCTCGGGGTACCTCCAGATCCAGGATAGACGAACTTTCTACCGTCTCACCCGCCAATACTTCTAGGGGAAACCGGTCAGGGTTACACTCTACCCCCCCTACGGTGACCCCTACAGCTGGGGCCCCTGCCTCGGGGTCCTCGGGCTCGGGACCCGGACATTTTTCTTCCCCACAGGTAGGCAACCTGTTCCTCCACAAAGTCCAGAACAGGGGAAAGTCCCTCCCCAATATTGCGGCATAAGGGAGCTGTCTCCCCACTCCGACGACATGTGGTACCTCCTTCCCACACACCGTCATGGTAACCTTAGTGGTGGGATACTCCCGGCGATCCCCATGTATACAGACAATGGTAAGGGTTCGCCTTTCTGGGAGTTCTTCCGTTACCAGCGATTCATGGACCAGAGTTACCAGGCTCCCAGAGTCCAGCAGGGCCTGCACGGAGTGTCCATTAACAACGACATCACACCCCGGAGGGGTGTCCGCAGCCAGCAGGGGGTCAGCTATATATACCGGTTGGGCATAAAAAGAGGACCGGCGAGCGAACCCGCAGTCCATGGGTTCGGATGCCTTAGGGCAGTTGGCTGCCACATGTCCCCAGTCCTGACAATGCCAACATCTGATCCTCGCAGCCTCCCTCCTCCCCAGGGTATTTCTCCCACGGACTGGAGATACACTCCCCTCCTTATGAGGTGGGATCCCTTTTTCAGGATCCCGGGTCGGCAACGGGAGCTGACGTGACTTTGGTAGTACTGCTGAGTCCCGCACCAAATCCTGAGTGGCCATATACCTCTCCACCAGGCTAACCAGTTGTTCCAGGTTGCCTGGATCGCCTTGTCCCACCCAGCGCTGTATGGCTCTCGGGAGGGTACGCACGAACCTGTCGACCACGACTCTTTCAACCATCTGAGAAGGGCTCAATATTTTCAGGCTGAAGCCATTTTTTACTAGGTGAAGTAAGTCATAGGCTTGTGACCGGGCGGGTCGGGACTCGGCAAACACCCACTGATACACCCTGTGCACTCGCACATAGGTGTTTACCCCCAACCTGGCCAACACCTCACCTTTTAGCCTCTCATAGTCCTTGGCCTCATCGCGGCTGAGGTCAAAATAGGCCTTTTGCGCGTCCCCCACCAGAAAAGGCGCCACTGCTCCAATGGCAGCCTCTCTTGCTCCGCGGTTCTTTCGAACACCGTCAGGAACGCCTCTATATCATCTTCCGGATCGCACCGACTCTTGCATGGCTACCAGCTGCTGCATTAGGAGATTGTTCATTTGCTGCTGTGCACACATAGCCTCCTCATGTTTTTTTTGCTGTAGCTCATTACTTTCCCTCTGAGCCTGCAATGCCTGTTGCTGTTGTAAATTACTCTGAATCAGGTGCTTAATGGCCTCCTCCATCTTGTCAGGAACCATAAAACTTGCAGGCCTGATATATGACATGCAGTCCAACACAACCTTTGCCTCAGGCCTGCCTCACTGCAGGAATGCCCGCTCCAAGCCACCAATTATGGGGATGTGCTCGTGGTAGGCTACGGTAGCGGCGGCAGTATTGAGGCAATCATAGACAGTCTTTGTGATACACTGTGACTTTATTCACACCAACGGCATAACAGGCAATGTGCAGACCGCACAGGTGCATATCCACATAGTGCATAGAACAAAAGTCCTTAAATAGAAAATAAACAGCAGGTTTGAGTCACCTTGTTTTGGACAGACCGCAGCAGTTCTGCAGGCTTCTAGGCTATCTGCCTTTGTCTCCCTCAGGCCAGAGCCCCTTCGGCTCGTAGCACCACAGGTCCCAGGGCTATCCTTCAATGTGTGCTGCGCCTAGACTCTCCTTCACCAGCACTGACTCTGTCTGTGGAAATCTCCAGCACAGCAAGACACACCCCACCCCCATCATCAGCAGGCTGGGTTCTTTAAAGGCCCAGCTCCACCAAAAACCTGGACTGGCCGTGGGGAACAGGCACCCCCCCTTTTTACCTGTTCCCAGTAAGAACCGGCCCGGACACGCTGCGCCAGCAGCATTCGCCGCTGTAACCGCAATGATCCGGTTCTTACTCCACCGAGGCCAGAACCTCTGGTGGCACGTATCGTCCGTCCATTATTATTCCGGGGACTCTCCTACAGTTGTTATAGGTTCAGAATATTTGGCAAATCACATTTTCATCAGTTTGCCGTATCACGACAGTAGACCTGACGCGTCACTCAGGCCACGGCGGTTTCAACCATTGTTTTGTCATGTCTTGTCTAGTAGGGGCAGTCACTTGGGTACATAAGTTGCGTTTACTACCAGTGGGCAACTTGTCAAATCAACTATGGGGTGTCACAGGTTCATTTCACATATGCCCGGTGTTATAGGTAATAAAAAAATAAAAAATAAATTGTAAAAGGGTAATTCATGTTTTGTCAACACAGCAGGATATTCCAATACAGATAGATGGTCAGGCAGTGGCAGATTTAATCATGTGGGACCAGTTTCTGAGCCACTGGATTGGGATTTCTTTTTCATCCCCGCTGCTACTAATTAATCTCCCTTAGGCCTCTTTAACACGGGCGTCATGGATTTGGGCTGGATAAGATGCAGGTGCGTCGTGGGAAAATGCGCGATTTTTCGGCGCGAGTGCAAAACATTTTAATGCGTTTTGCACGCACGTGAGAAAAATCTGCATGTTTGGTACCCAAACCTGAACGTCTTCACAGACGTTCGGATTTGGGTGAGGTGTTGTGTAGATTGTATTATTTTCCTTTATAACATGGTTATAAGGGAAAATAATAGCATTCTTAATACAGAATGCTTAGTAAAATAGGGCTGGAGGGGTTAAAAAATAAAAATAAATTTAACTCACCTTAATCCATTTGTTCGCGCAGCCTGGCTTCTCTTCT
This sequence comes from Bufo gargarizans, assembly GCF_014858855.1. Classification (NCBI taxonomy): domain Eukaryota; kingdom Metazoa; phylum Chordata; class Amphibia; order Anura; family Bufonidae; genus Bufo; species Bufo gargarizans. The sequence continues at coordinate 332,984,826 of NC_058082.1, read as the reverse complement.
TTCTTCAGGACCTGGGTAAAGGACCTTTGATGACATCACTGCGCTAATCACATGGTCCATCACACGATCCATCACCATGATGATGGATCATGTGACAGACCATGTGATGAGCGGAGTGACATCACCACAGGTCCTTTTCCTCCTGCACAGCAAAGCAGAAGAAAAAAGAGAAGCCGGGCTGCGCGAACAAGTGGATTAAGGTGAGTTAAATTATTATAATTTTTTTTTAACCCCTCCAGCCCTATTTACTAAGCATTCTGTATTAAGAATGCTACTATTTTCCCTTATAACCATGTTATAAGTGCAACACGCCAGACCTGCAGGGTATAGCGAAGTGAGGTCACGGTTATGGGCAATCGAGGGTTACTCACTGTATTGGAGAACCCTGGGCAGGCGCGTGGCAGTGAAGGAGAGGTAGACACCGTTCCTCTGGGGCACACTCTGTATGTAGGGACCAGGCCTGATGGTGGATGAGGTGCCCTGGATGTTACGGGTATTTTGAGTGCCTGGGGCAAGGTCCCTTTTGGATTCGTGACGCCAGTGCCTTTGACGGTGGCACACCGGTTGGTAGTTGGAATGATGGAGGTACACAGGTAGTATAGTGAACCAAACGTTACTTTACTGAACAGTCCAACTTTGTACAGGCAGGTGGTAACACAGTCTTTCAATCACAGTTTCACAAGTAGGCTTTCTCACAAAATGGCAGGTATTAATTATGCAAGATACGCAGAGGGTAAATTCACAATGCACTCAGAAGCAGGTTGTATCTTTCCTCAGAAATAGTGTACACTGTTCTTTCTAGAACTCCTGTTCTGGCTTTCTATCCCAAGGCCCGGATTCCTAAAGGGTGGCTTAAATCCTTGGTAATTATATCTTCCTCTGGTATTAATTAAATCCTTGCGTTACTTTCTATTTGCATCTGCCCATCAGGGTTACTTATCTTTCCCTGGCATTTCCTTATTTGGCTGGTGATTGACTGTGGGTTTCTCCCAGGAGGTTCTGTCCTGCTACTGGGGTGACTTCAGAGCTAACTAAGGCTCTCTTGGCATCAGGCAGGCTGGATCTCCTCACTAGCCTCCTGGTCATAGCTAGAGGCCAGGGCTATCAAGCTGCATGTCAGGAGGAGGCTTTCTAACCTCTGTCTTCTCAGACTCCTGACTCTGCACTAACTCTCCCTGTCTGGGCCTGGACATTTATACTAGGGGCTCCCTATCTCCCTCTAGTGTCTGGGATGTCTAACTACACCCAACTAGGCCTGCTATTGCATCATACAGGGGAACATTGCATATAAAAACACATTAGAACATACATTAAATGCACAATTAAATATAACATTTCTGTTCCTTGTGAGTAGGAGTAACGCGCACACCAATTGACCCTTGTGTAGTGCCCACCCCTACCTAGTGGGACACTACATAAGGGAAAATAATAATGATCGGGTCCCCATCCCGATCATCTCCTAGCAATCATGTGTAAAAATCCCACCGCATCTGCACTTGCGGATGTTTGCGATTTTCACGCAGCCCCATTCACTTCTTAAGGGCCTGCATTGCGTGAAAAACGCACAAAATAGAGCATGCTGCAATTTTCACGCAACGCACAGGTTGTGCTTAGCCCCATAGAAATTAATGGGTCCAGATTTAGTGCGGGTGCAATGCGTTCACCTCACGCATTGCACCCGTGCGGCGATCTCGCCTCTATGAAAGAGACCGTAGTCTTTTCTGATGCTTCCGCTGGAACTGTTCTTCTACCATTTTTGGCACCCACTGGTTGGCCGGGACATGGCCCGAAGAAGTTAGACAGATCCTGAGTTTTTACAGACTTCAGCCTTGTTCGAACTTTACCCTATTGTGTTTGCTGCATACTTTTGGGGTCGTTTATGGGACAATTGTAGGTGTGGGTGAGCACTACACAAGGGTCAATTGGGTCGCGTGTTACTTCTGCTCACAAGGGACAGTGATGTTATATTCCTCTTTTGCATTTAATGTATTTTTCTGTGAGTTTTTACATTTGTATGGTTCCCCTATTATATGCTCAGCAGGCCTATTTGGGTGTAGTTAGACATCCTATTCACTAGAGGGAGATAGGGAGCCCCTAGTATAAATGTCCAGGCCCAGACAGGGAGGGGTCAGGTCATAGTCAGGAGTCTGTGGAGACAGAAGTGAGAAGGCACCAGCCAAAGATATGCTGAGGGCCTCCTCCTGACACGCAGCTAGATAGTCCAGGCTTCTAGTTGCCACCAGGAGGCTAGTGGAGTAATACAGCCTGCCTGGAGACCATTAATCCAACAAGCACAGAAGAAGTGACCCCAGTAGTAGGGATGAACCTCCTGGGAGAAACCTGCAGCTTCCCTCACCACAGGAACAGAACAACCAGCTCAGATAATTAAGCTGATGGGCAGAGGTACTACAAAATAGAAACAAGGGTCAATACGGGAGGAAGATTTATTACCAAGGATTAAAGCCAGCAATTAGGCATCCGGGCCTTGGGATCCAGCCAGCTAGAATAGCTGAGAGGATAGTGCAGCCTGGTCTGTGAAGCATTAACTGTTTACCCTTCAAGTATCTTGCATGATTATTACCTGCCATATAGAGAAGTAAGCCTGCTGTGGCATCTATGATATAAGGGACTGCATAATCAACTGTCTGTACAAAGTTGGACTTTTTCCAAGTAAAGCAACGTTTGGTTCACCATCTGTGTACCTCAATTACTACTCCTATAAATCGGTGTGCCACCGTTAAAGGCACTGGCGTCACGATCCTTAAAGGGACCTTGCCCTAGGCACTCAAAATACCTGCAACATCCAGGGCACCTCATCCACCATCAGGCCTGGTCCCTATATACAGAGGGTGCCCCAGAGGAACTTTGTGTCAGCCTCTCCTTCACTGCCGCATGCCTGCCCAGGGTTCTCCTCCAAACAGTGAGTAACCCTCGATTGCCCATAACCGTGACCTCACTTCGCAATACCCTGCAGGTCTGGCGTGCTGCACAATTCCACAGTTACGTTCATTTCAGACAATTCAGCAACAGTGGACATCTTAATGAGAGGTAGATCTAAATCCCCACACGTTATGTATTTTGCAAGAAGACTAGTGTGGCTCTTGTTACAATACAACTTTCACTACTACTGTTCCCATATCCGAGGAACACAAAACCAGGCGGCTGACGCTTTGTCACGGGCTAACTTCTCCCTCTTTTCACAGGTCATTCCAAAAGCAGACGACATAGGGGCCTCGATTCCTCCTTACTCAGTGTTAATTCTGGACTAACAAACCATCTGGTTACTGCACATGCAGCATCCCACTACCCTCGTGGGTACTGCACAGTTGTTGTATTGTACTTGATATGCCTTTTATAGCCTGTTTGTATACTGCATTGTGTCCTTATGCATAATCCCCGCTAACAGGTGTATTAGAATGCATTTACACTGAGCTTACCACTAGGGGGAGATAATACCTCCCAAATATATAGTTCAGCTCAGGCCTAGCCAGTTCAGTCTAGTTTCCAGACAACTTCCTGTTCAGACTAGAGTTGTAGATGAGCACAGCCTAGCAGTGTGTGCAGTCTGTTATCGTTATCCCTCATCCATATTTCAGTCTAGAGCTGAAGTGATTTACCTACTCAGAAAACACTAAAGAAAAGAGACCCCCAAAGGGTTATGGACACGTCTTATTAGTGCCTTAGGACCTTTGGACTCCGCCATGAAGGATTTACCCGCCTTTGGCAACTTCACCAGCCTGAATCAGGATCACAAGGACCATTCCTGAAGCCCTCTACCAGTAAGGCTGCGATTCAATTATCTTTAATATCTAGAGAGGGACATTTTACACCTGTCAGCAGAGGATCTGCAGCAGTGATATCTCTGTACTGAGACTGTTTAAATACTTTGGATGTACTGTTAGCAGAAGTCATCTTCAGTAAAGTTCCACTTTGAGTTTCATCCTGCTTGCCTCAGACTCAAGTTCCTCTATTAACACTATAGTAAATGGTTGTACCTCCATACAAAAGGCACTGGCCTCACGACTACAAGGGACCTTGCCCCTGGCACATTAATACAGACCATCAAGGGCACCTCAAATTACCATCTGGCCAGTGTCCCTTACACCAGAGTGTGCCGTTCTCCTTTTCACTTTTATGCGAGCCTGCCCAGGGACGACCTAACCGTGAGTAACCAGAACTGCATTTACCTCGGCCCACCTATTGCTCACACCGTGACCTCACACATAATTCCCCTGCAAGGTCTGGCATACCGCACACACAGCCTGATAGCCAGGTCATTGTCATTTAACACGACCAGGAGTTACAACACAGTTTGGAACACGTTCGTCAGGTTTCAGGCAAAATATCCCCAAGGTAATACTAGTACGTAGCTAATACGTTTTGGCGTTCATAGGTTTCTGTCACTCAGATTTGAGGCTTTCTCACAACACCGTTAGATCCTACCTGGCAGGGGTACAACATTTTTCTGCCATAAACAATCCTGAGCTGAGGTCCCTATTTTCTCCTCGTGTTATCAAGGCAGCATTGCAGGGTATGTGTAAATGCCGTGCAGAAGACCAGCCACGCAGACAGGCCATCACTGGCAAAATCTTTAGGGACTTGTCAAACATGCTAGATAGAGCCCCTTTTGGTGTACTCCCCAGTCTAGTGCTTAAAGCTTCTATCTACTTAGGGTTCTACGGGTTTTTGAGGCCAGGCGAGTTCACGTGCACTTCCGCTAATAGTAGTTTTGTCAGCCTCTCTCAGTTGAGCCCGAGTTCCGATGGTTGCACGCTGACCTTACCAGTTACCAACACATTTCAAACAGGACCCCCTACACGAATCATTTTCTTTCCAACACCACATTCATGGTGCCTGGTCCGTGTCTTTCAGCAGTTATTGGCAGCACTAACAGACCGAGACCCAGAGAGTCCTCTCTTGCTGTTTCCCAAGGCACCACTCACCACCTCTCAGTTTGTGTGTGATGTCCGTATACTGGTGTCCAATTTAGGGTTGAATCCAGCAGCTATATCAGGCCATTCCTTCAGGATAGGTGCAGCATCTGCTGCCTCTAGGAACAAAGTCCTGGCCCATGTCATCCGGAAATTAGGTCAATGGCGCTCTTCATGTTTTAATAGGTACATTCCTCAACCTAATCACGAGATGTTTCTCGCATTTGAGAAGTTGGCCCTGTAAGTGTTGTTTGCAATAAACTGTTATGTATCAGTTAGTTGTGGTGTTTTGCCCTCTTTAGGCATTCCTCCTACACAGCGGTTACGGCACAATTCAAACCGCTTAGTTTAGTTAGTTAGGTAGGTAGATGGTAGCGTGTCATGTAGTATTACGCGTCCCAGGTAAGCCGTGACAACAAGTATGAAGGCCGATTTATTGGCCTGTATTTGTGAGAGGGGTGTCAGCAGCACTTATATACCAGGCAAAGACTTCCCTTGGGTGTGACGATGGTGCAGTGTACCCTCCCATCCCGCCCCTTTTTTAATAAACATCTTGCAGGCTATGTGCTCTTTAGGCATTCCTCCTATGCAGTTGTTATGGCACAATAAGTGCAAGATAATGCACCTGGGGCGTAAAAACCCAAGGGCAGAATATAGAATATTTGACACAGTCCTGACCTCAGTATCTGAAGAAAGGGATTTAGGAGTAATTATTTCAGAAGACTTAAAGGTGGGAAGACAATGTAATAAAGCAGCACGAAATGCCAGCAGAATGCTTGGATGTATAGGGAGAGGTATAAGCAGTAGAAAGAGTGAAGTGCTTATGCCGCTGTACAGAACACTGGTGAGACCTCACTTGGAGTATTGTGCGCAGTACTGGAGGCCATATCTCCAGAAGGATATAGATACTCTAGAGAGAGTTCAGAGAAGAGCTACTAAACTAGTACATGGATTGCAGGATAAAACTTACCAGGAAAGGTTAAAAGACCTTTATATGTATAGCTTGGAAGAAAGAAGAGACAGAGGGGATATGATAGAAACTTTTAAATACATAAAGGGAATCAACTCGGTAAAGGAGGAGAGCATATTTAAAAGAAGAAAAACTACCACAAGAGGACACAGTTTTAAATTAGAGGGGCAAAGGTTTAAAAGTAATATAAGGAAGTATTACTTTACTGAGAGAGTAGTGGATGCATGGAATAGCCTTCCTGCAGAAGTGGTAGCTGCAAATACAGTGAAGGAGTTTAAGCATAAATGGGATAGGCATAAGGCTATCCTTCATATAAGATAGGGCCAGGGACTATTCATAGGATTCAGATATATTGGGCAGACTAGATGGGCCAAATGGTTCTTATCTGCCGACACATTCTATGTTTCTATGTTTAGTTTAGGCTACTTTCACACTTGCGTTTGGGGTTCCGCTTGTGAGATCTGTTTGTGCATCAGTTTGGCTCCGTTCTGCCTCCATTCCGCTCTGTTGCAGCGTTTTTGTGTCCACCTTACAATGGAAGTCAATAGGGACGGATCCATTTACATTGACACAATATTGGTGCAGTTGTAAACGGATCTATCCCCCATTGACTTTCAATGTAAAGTCAGGAGTCCCTATTAATATACCATCGGATCAGAGTTTACTCCAATCCGATTATATATTTTAACTTGTAGTGTCCCCATCACCATGGAAACGCCTCTATGTTAGAATATACCATCGGATTTGAGTGATGGTGATGGGGACGCTTCAAGTTAGAATATACTAAGAACTGTGTACATAACTGCCCCCTGCTGCCTGGCAGCACCCGATCTCTTACAGGGGGCTGTGATCCGCACAATTAACCCCTCAGGTGCCGCACCTAAGGGGTTCATTGTGTGGATCTCTGCCCCCTGATCGGGTGCTGCTAGGCAGCAGGGGCCAGACCCCCCTCCCTCCCCAGTATTAAAAGCATTGGTGGACAGTGCGGCCCCCCCTCCCTCCCCAGTATTAAAAGCATTGGTGGCCAGTGCGGCCCCCCTCCCTCCCTCCCCAGTATTAAAAGCATTGGTGGCCAGTGTGGCCCCCCTCCCTCCCTCCCCAGTATTAAAAGCATTGGTGGCAGTGGCCACAGGCTAACAACCACCCTACCTCCCCATCATTGGTGGCAGCGGAGCGGCATTTCCGATCGGAGTCCCAGTTTAATTGCTGGGGCTCCGATTGGTTACCATGGCAGCCAGGACACTACTGCAGTCCTGGCTGCCATGGTTACTTAGCTTATACTTACATGCGCTGTCTGTGGTCGGCTGGCGCTCCTCCTACTGGTAAGTGACAGGTCTGTGCGATGCGACTGCGATGATGGGGGGGTGGTTGTTAGCCTGTGGCCACTGCCACCAATGATTTTAATACTGGGCAGGGAGGGGGGGGGCCGCACTGGCCACCAATGCTTTCAATACTGGGGAGGGAGGGAGGGGGGGCCGCACTGGTCACCAATGCTTTTAATACTGGGGAGGGAGGGCTAAGATCCACACAATTAACCCCTCAGGTGCGGCACCTGAGGGGTTAATTGTGCAGATCACAGCCCCCTGTAAGAGATCAGGTGCTGCCAGGCAGCAGTTATGTACACAGTTCTTAGTATATTCTTTTTTGAAGCGTCCCCATCACCATGGGAACGCCTCTGTGTTAGAATATACTGTTAGATCTGAAAACTCAGATCTGAAAAAGCTGTGAACGGATACCATTGTTTGCATTTATAGGTGCGGATCCGTCTGTGCAGATACCAGACGGATCCGCACCTAACGCAAGTCTGTAGAGGTCTGACTGGGGGTCTAGAGGTCTGTGACAAAAGCACCTTTGTCACTGGGATTTGGAGAGGCCTGATTGCCAGCCTCTTGCCCTGTGACTATGGCCCCTGGGACACTATTTGGACATATTGGATTTTAAAGGCACTGTTTCTGCCCCTTGGACTTTTAACTGGAACAGATTCAAACATGTGGCGGCCGCCATCTGAAATTGTCCAGCTGTGTTTGTTGTTGAGTGTATGGAACTATTTTGGGCATGCGACCATGTGCACGGTGGGGCAAAAATAAGACTTCCAGGAAATTGCTGAACTCCTGAACCGATCTGGGTGATTTTTAGATAGTTTGTTCACCCAGATTGAGGCTATCGAGGGATGTGACTTTTATGGGGATATGTGGTGTTTTGGGGTGTTTTCTGTGGTTGGGAAAAATGTGTGTTTTCTGCCTGTGAGTGATTAAGTTAATTGTGCTTGGTAATTGTATCGCAGGCAGAGCCCATTGTATTTTGTTAATTGTGTCACAGGCAATGCCCATTGTATTTTGTTAATTATGTCACAGGCAATGCCCATTGTACTTGTTGATTGCGTCACATACAATGCCCATTGTATTTTGTTGATTGCGTCACAGGCAGAGGGGGGTTTGTGTGCATTAGCTGGGAGTGTCTAACTGTACAATACTGTGTTGATTGGTTGTTGTGACTTTGTGTCCTGTGATCCACAAGGTCCATGTGGGTGGTAACCTTGTGGGGAAAACTGTATATAAGAAATGCCTTTGCGCTCATTAAACAGTCCTGCTTTACCCATTCATGAAGTCTTGGCTCATGTTTGGGGGATGAGATAACTACACGCTTGGGGATTGCTATATCAGGATACTCCCCTGAGTATAAGCTCTTGTAAGAGCTTGTTCCTGGTTCCTGCTCTCTGGATTTAGGAGAGGTTCTCCCACTGGAAGCTGAAGCCTGGTCTTGGGTCAAGAGTGGGTGGAGGACGGCGAGACCCCATCCAAGCTGCGGTGGTTTGTGGGGTCTGTGGTGGTTACAGTGTCCGGTGGAGTGCTTGGAGCCCTCGGGAAGTGACAGGGGCATCCTTCAGCTGAAGGTGCCCAGTCAGGGTGCCAGGCATTCCGTTACAAGGGATACTTTTAAGTCTGGACATTTGTGGACAGTTTCCTATTTCCCCTATGCAAAGTTATAAAGTTCTTACTTTAGTTCACTTGAAAGAGATAACTTACACTGTTTAATACTGTGTAACTGCATTTTATATGTTGCAATATATATCCTGTTCACTTGCACTTGCACTGTATTTTCGAGGTTCTGTGGAAAGGGTTAATGAGTACTGAGAGACTTTTGGGACTTTAAATGAGAAGCTGGTAATTTTCCACAGCTACAATAGTATTAAATGAAGAGCATGTTTTGGAGTAAAAACCCAGATATTGTTTACCCCCAAAACCAGACAGACTGTCCTTTTGAAGGTCTGTTTTAGCTATGTTATGTCTGAAAACCTGTCTGTGTCTGGAAAAATTGCTGTGTCATTGCCATTGAGTATCATTGAAGCTGTAATCTCAGTCTATGAGAGACAGAAAGTGTAACATTGTATTTGTTTGTACTGAGTTTCTCCATTCCACCCTTCCCACTAGAAGGTTCTCGTTTTGACAGAAACTGTATATACGGAGAACAGTTAGAGCCCCTAGTGTTCTGCAGTTAGGGAATAGTGCTTAAAAGAGGGGACTCTGCCAGACTATTGAGTGACCAGAAGAAGATGCTGAGATGGGGATACTCTGCCACAGACCCTGGATCACTTGCTTTTGACCAGGGTACCAGCCTTCTGAAGAGAGAGAGGGACCGCTATCCTTTTCCTCAGCATCAAACCCTTCTTCTGCCAGGGAGGAGATTGGAAAAGCCAGTCCTATGTCTCGCCGGTATTGTTTTGCACCAGAATTCCTCCAGTATAGACGCACACTGGATTATTGCAGACCCTGACACTTATTTCACATTGTGGTGCACCACGGCTTACTATCCCTTCCAGAGAGCAGCAACACGTGATGACACCTTGATAGTGTCCGGGGGACCCAGTGTAGCGTTACGGCCACCCTAAACCCAGCCACTGCACCCTTACATGTCTGGGGCTGCACACGCGCTGCACTGAAGGGATCACCGTGTGTCTACCGTATGCCAACAGGTTACCCGCTCAATATAGTTCATCATAGTGATTGGAGATAGTAATACTGGAGCAGACTAATTTATTTGGTAAAAGATTAATTTATTCGCTAAAATACCAAGTGTTTTGCTACAAGACTAATATTTTTGCTAAAATAATTTTTCCGACAAAAAACTACGTACAACTCGTGGGCAATTCTGCTGTGCGAAGAATCAATTTATTTGCACTGCCCACATGATGTTAAATAAGGCTGCTCAGTAACACTAAATTACAGTAACTGTTTGGCTAAAAGAAGCCGTGGACACGCCACAAACAAGAGATTGAGACAGGTATATCTCCCCAATTTGTGATTCAGGGCCTAATAGAATTGATAATCTATTAAAAAAGGTGGACAACCCAATAACAGTAAAATTAGACAGCTTATTCACCCCAATTTGAGAATCAAGACTTAATAGAATTGCGTATACATTAAACAAGGTGGACACCCCAATAACAGTTAAATGAGAGCTTATTCACACCCCAATGTAAGAATCAAGACGTAATATATTTGCTTATCTGTTTAACAAGGTGGACACCCCAATAACAGTAGTATTAGCTTATTCACCCCAATTTGGGAATCAAGGTGTAATAGAATTACTTTTCTATTAAACAAGGTGGACACTGTTCAATTAGATAGCTCTGTGCCCTACACAGAGATTGATGCAAAGTGGGCTGTCTCCTATGGATCCCTTCAGAGCCTGCACTGTCCCTGTAGTCTCCCTATACTCTTCCTATGCTGACCCCACATGAAATGTGGCTGACCCCACATGAAATGTGGCTGACCCCACATGAAATGAGGCTTTTATAGGCCTGTTGCATCACAGTGGCTGGCTCACTGCTAATTGGTTGTCTGCATGGCATTATGGGTGATCTGGCATTCCTGGGCTTCTTACATTAACTTTGAAACACTTATATCTCACCATTTTAGGAAAAAAACAAATCGTTCATATGAAGCGCGAGGAAATTCGGATTAGTTACAAATAATTTTTTTCCTAAACTTCAAATTGAATTCCACTTCATTCAACACTAGTCCTCATAAAGTGACATGAGAAAAACAAGCCGCTTATTCAGTGTTACAGCCTGATATAGCAAGCGCTGCATCACCATTTGGCCAGCACCCTCTCTCCAAAAGTTAGGGCTCAACAACATCAGCTGAAGAAAGCTGTCGTTCCTTCCCATGAACTTTAATGTTCATGTTTATTTCTGCTGATGCTTCTCTTCCTCCTCACTTTTTATCACCGAGGTGATTGCCCAAAGACAACAGTATGCATGCACGCATCCAATGGCACAGAAGATGAATGTGCACCTGGCCAAGTTGCTTGTACCCTCTGTGCTCACACTCCACTACCATGACTGGTGACAGAGGGGGGAGCAGGAGCTGCGGGGGGAGCAGGAGCAGCACCAGCTCTATATGCAGCAACTTCTGTCTGGAGTGTCTGATGAGCAGTTTTCTTCAGCCGCCTACCGAAGAAACCACCCAGCAGCAGCAGGATATGCAGCAGAACCTCAACCAGCAGGTGGTGGCATACTTGGACTGTACCTAGTCACCCCTAATCCAAGATCCCCTGGACTACTGGGCATACAAACTTGAAGTATGGCCACAACTGGCTGGGCAGCATAGCATGCCCATGGCAAGCTTGGCCAGTTGTGGCCACGCTTCAAGTTTGCATGCCCAGTGTTGCATCAGAGTAGGTGTTCAGTGTGGCAGGGGGCATAGTTACCCCCAAGAGAACTCACCTTTCCTCCCAATATGTTGAGAGACTAACCTGGCTTTCGCTTACAGTTACTCATTAAATAGTGATGCAAAATACTGACCAAACACTGACAGTCTGAAAGAGGCTTTATGGATGCTCAAAATAAAAAAAAATTCCCTTCTTTTCTGACAGATCAGGAGAACAGAAAAATAAACAGTGATGTGAACACAGCCTAACTGCCACTGCTGCTGCCCCCCCTCCCTACTCTGTCATGGGGCCACTATTGTCACTGTTACTGCCACTGCTGCCACCCTACCACTCTGTCATGGGGCCACTAATGTCGCTGGTACTACCACTGCTGCCAGCCTCCCCACTCTGTCATGGGGCCACTATTGTGACAGTTACTGCCGCTGCTGTTGCTACTGCCACCCTGCCAACTCTGTCTTGGGGCCACTACTTCAATCTTGGGGCACTGCATGGTTGCATCCATGGATATAAATTAGACCTGTTTCTAACATTGACCTGTAATACTGACTCACAGTAAATCTACAGCTAACAGAAGGGAATAAAAGACATGTATTTGGACTGCCAAAACATGCATTAAAACATATTTTTTTTCTCCACTAATTTATTGGTGCTATCGCCATTTCTTTATTTTGTTCCACTAAGGAGCCATTTGGTCACAGCTTCTGCAGAAACGCACATAGGTTTTTGCCTTACTGAAGGGTGCTATATGTTTGTATTTTTGTTCAACAGAACGGATTAGGGTACTTTCACACTAGCGTTAGTTTGATCCGGCAGGCAGTTCCATCGTCGGAGCTGCCTGCCGGATCCGCCGATCAGTGTGACAACTGACAGCATTTGTAGACGGATCCGGGTGTGGATCCGTCTACAAATGCATTGCAAAAACGGACCCGTCTCTCCGCTTGTCATGCGGATGGACGGATCCGTCTTGCAATCTTTTTCACAGTTTTCCCTTTTTCCTTCAGTTGATTTGCAATGCCGGATCTGTTGTTACTGGGCAGAAGTCTAGACCAATCACAGCCAGCTTCTCACACAGCAATAGTTTTCACCAATCACAGCCAGCCTCACACACAGCCGGAATTCCCCCAGCTCCTGCTGCTAAAATCATTATTCACTAGAGACAGGAGCTGAAGAGACATTCACTCCACTGAGAGCTGAGTTTTATGGGAACAAGAGGCCAATATAGGTATTTAAAACATTTATATAATGTTCATATTGTTAGTATTGTGTTTAGAACTGTATGCTGAAATATATATATATATATATATATATATATATATATATACATATATATATGTGTTTACTTACAGTTCCACTAAATACAATTGCAACCAATCTGCAAATAGTCATTGCTAACTGCATACTGCAAGTGAACTATTAGTTAGACCTCAGATATACCTCTGAGAGATCATAAAGTGCTTAAATAACTTAAAGTAAGAGTACAGATACTCAAGAGAGAACTATATCCACTATTTTATGTTGATTGTTGAATGACAAGATTGAACAGTTGAACCACCATCTTATGCATACTGCCATTTTTTTTAATATCTTTTCAACATGTGTTACGTACATGGACTATCTGCTGCGGAGGCAGCAGTGTTATAGATGAAGAAAATTTGAAGTTAATAAAGAAGTTATTTCAAGCATTTGGTGTGCTCTCTAAACCTACTGTTTCGATAGAACGGAGCTAGAGGAATTACAGAATAATAGACAGTCTGGTTAGACTAAAAAGTCAGAGATATCAAAATTCTTCTCATGCCATAGCGCAAAAGGCATACAGTAGAATTATAGCCCTCAGAGGATGAAGCAATAGTGCTCCTCAACTTGCACACTAAAAAGTGCATTAGAGCAGCAGAGCGCCAGCATATAGCGCCACACAGCAACTGTTCCCTGAGTGAGCAAGCAAAGACATCTCAGCGGAGTTACCATAAAGGTCATAGAACATGTTCAATAGTCAAACTGCAGCTGACACTTAAGGTGGCAGAACGGCAAAGGCAAAATAGTCAGAGAAAGAGTGCCAACCCTCCTGTGATCCCTAGAGAGAGAAAGAGACGCTGTCACGGCCACGGTTATGGTCGTGACTCCTTGGGAGCCGCATACAGTTGCCCGCGGTTGTGGTTGTTGTTTCAACCGCAGCTGAGGCATATTGTAGTTGGCCTCAGTGCGGTTGCCGCGGACAACAGCTATGTGTGCGGTTCCCGGGGAGTTGTGTGCGTGTGTGGATGCACTTTGTTTGTATGTCTGGTGTGCACTTGTTGTTGTTTGGTGCGCACGGACATCGTCCTTTCACTGTGGCTGCCTGTGGCAACGTTTGGTATTATGTACATGTGGTGGCAGTGTCTCGGCCTTCGGGCTGTCTCCCAGGACGGCTGCCACCCATGTCGTTGCCAGCGGCAACAGCCACAGGGTGATCAGGTTGGTCACTTCCCCTGTATGTGTGTTTTCCCTTCTGTGTGCTGGAAGGGTTAACTTCCTTCCCAGTGTGTGAGTTGTGTCACTGGGTGTGGTTGACCAGTGGGTGTGGACACTTTGCCCTATAAAGCCTGTGTCTGGAGCACAGCTCAGTAGGTTGCTTTCAGTCATGCTTGGCTGAAGCAGCCTCCTGTGGATTCCATCCTTCTTGTAAGGGCCACCCTTCCGGTCATAAGTTTAAAACCTTTGTTACACGGTGTTATCTAGGTGTGTGTGGGGTTTTGTGTTATTGCAGCTTATGGTCCAGGGTTCCTGTGTGATGTCTGGTGTGTGCTGTGTCCGTTGTTGTCTTGTACTTACAGCACCTGCACATGGGTTCCTGGTTGTGTTGTCTGTGGCAGGTGAGTGATGAGTTGGTTCCATTTGACTGCCACTGCCATAGCTGTTTTTGTATCCCCTGTGTTGCTTGGCCGTTGAGACTCCTGCTCCTCCGTTCTAGGAGGAGCAGGTCGTCTTACTCTGTCCCCTAGTTCAGGGCCGACTTGAGGGCTTGCAGGGACTTTTAGGTTCCGGCGTATGAGCCCTCATACCACCAAGGTCGGCTCATATTGACAGGAGACAGGGTCAGCGTTAGGGACGCAATAGGAGGTGACCTGCTCCCTAACTCTGTGGTCCCGGCCAAGGGGTAACCCTACCAACTCCTGGCACCGCACGGCTTAGGATTTCCCCCATCCTCAGCCGTGACAGTATGACCGGAAGGGTGGCCCTTACAAGAAGGATGGAATCCACAGGAGGCTGCTTCAGCCAAGCATGACTGAAAGCAACCTACTGAGCTGTGCTCCAGACACAGGCTTTATAGGGCAAAGTGGCCACACCCACCGGTCAACCACACCCAGTGACACAACTCACACACTGGGAAGGAAGTTAACCCTTCCAGCACACAGAAGGGAAAACACACATACAGGGGAAGTGACCAACCTGATCACCCTGTGGCTGTTGCCGCTGGCAACGACATGGGTGGCAGCCGTCCTGGGAGACAGCCCGAAGGCCGAGACACTGCCACCACATGTACATAATACCAAACGTTGCCACGGGCAGCCACAGTGAAAGGACGATGTCCGTGCGCACCAAACAACAACAAGTGCACACCAGACATACAAACAAAGTGCATCCACACACGCACACAACTCCCCGGGAACCGCACACATAGCTGTTGTCCGCGGCAACCGCACTGAGGCCAACTACAATATGCCTCAGCTGCGGTTGAAACAACAACCACAACCGCGGGCAACTGTATGCGGCTCCCAAGGAGTCACGACCATAACCGTGGCCGTGACAGACGCATGGTGGGAGGCCAAAGTCCAGAGCTAGAGTGCCCGCACTGCTATCCATGGTGAGACCATGTACTGCAGTCAGCTAGTTTACCGCCACTAGGCCCAAAGCCTGCAGCAGCATATCCAAGCTAGCGCATCGCAAGTCAGCACAAAGCATCGCAAGTCTGCACAGAGCATCGCAAGTCTGCATAGAGCATCGCAACAGCGCAGAGCATCGCAAGTCATAACAGAGCATGGCAAGTCAGTGCAGAGCATTGCATCACATCAAAAAAAGACAAGTCTCCTTTAAGACAGACATTTGTTCCAGCAACCTTAAAATCTCAGTATCCTGTTCTTCAGAATAAGGTCAGAGCTTTCCTATTATTACTTATCATTGCATATAGGCTTTGGCATAAAGAGACATTTTTGTGTTCAGATAAAGACTTTAAAGTAAAACAAAGGACAGTTTGTAATACACGGAAATTTAAAGTGAAAGTCATTTTTGCCTGCATTTATCGCTTTTACATTTAAAGTGAAAGTCATTTATTTCTGCATTTGTCAATATTGAATTTAAAGTGAAAGGACTCTTAATATTTGTATTGATTGTTATAGTATTTAAAGTAAAATGTCTGAGTCTAGTATTAATATGCCACTGTAAGGGGATTAAAAGATAGATAGAGTAGAAGTTGAAGAGCAAGGGAACCTGTCTGAGGTAGAAGATTCTATTGCAGCATTAGTCTTGCCTCAAACAAATATAGCTCAACCAGATGAACTAAGATGTTCATCACATGCCAGAAAACCAACCCCAAAATGCTGGAAAATTTGGAGCAAGAAGCAGCATTAAAAGTAAAAAGGTTGCCAGAATGCATGAGAAGTGGAAATCATACATTAAAAACATTCGTAGAAAGCTAAAGCAAGAAAGTATAAAAAGGAACTTGAGTGATATGATAGAGACGGTAGAAGAATCTGAATCACAGCTTATGGCAGCATATGTCAACTTGCAGTCACTTACAACTTCCCAGGATATTGTAAGGAACATGGACAGATGTACTGTGGTCACTAAAGATTTAGTAAAGCTAATGAGAGAACTATCATCTGCAGCAAACTATGATGAAGTTAAACAAAGAAGTAGAATGAAGAAGCTTTTTATGAGAGACTATGCTAGGTCCTTAGGGAGAACCACAATCTCAAGTGTGACTTCTTTCGCTAGCAGAAGTGCCACCCACATATCAGAGTCCTCAAATACTTCAGCCAAAAGAAAGGAATTAGCTGAACAACTTGCTGTCAAGAAGGCAGAAATTGAGATGGAATCTGCCATCGAGGCGCAGCGTCAACTGATGTCTGAAAAGCAAGCTGAAAAGGATGCACAATGCCATCAGATGGGAGCTGAAATGGATGCACAACGCCATCAGATGAAAGCTGAAATGGCAGCACAGCACCATCAGATGGAAGCTGAAATGGAGGCACAGCGCCATCAAATGGAAGCTGAATTGAAAAGTCTAGAAAGGCAGAAAGAAGTTAAGATCATAGAAGCCAGACTCTGAGTACATGAGGAGGATATGAGTCAGAGTAGTCATAAGTTCAAATCTGTACTAAGTGAAAAAAAGACTCCTACTTTCCTTCATATGCCCAGGAAATGGAAAGAACTCTCCAGCATGTAGTGAAGAAATAAGTTATTATCCTTACATCCCTGCTCATAAAAACAAAGAGAGGCCTAGTCCAGTGTTAGGAAAAATGTGTGTGAATTTACCCTCTATCTCTACCAGAAAAGATAAAGAAAAGGACTCACCTAGTCTCAGAAAGTGAGAAAATAGAAACGGATGATTCTATTCCTAGATGCCACGGCGCTGCTAAGGAGAATGTTACAACCATTGTCCCAGCAAGACCACAGAGAACAGTCCTAACTAGACTTCCCGTTCTGGAACCCACTGTATTTTCAGGAGACGTACTGAAGTTCATAGAGTGGAAGGCAAGTTTTGAAATGATCATTGAGCATCAATGCTTCAGTCCAGTTGACAAGTTATTCTACCTTGATGGTAATATGTTGGTGGAGAAGCCAAGGAAGTTCTTGAAGGTAACTTCTATAGAAAAGACGAAGAAGCCTACAAACAAGCTTGGGAAAAATTCAATGCAAGATATGGTCATCCTTTCTTAGTACAAAAAGCCTTTAGAGAGAAACTGACTAACTGGCCTAAAATAGGTCCTAAGCAACACTTCAGACTCCAAAAGTATGGTGACTTCCTGCAAGCATGCAGCAATGCCATCTCACATGTACGAGGACTAGAAGTACTGAACCATTATCTAGAAAACCACAGGATGCTAACTAAGCTACCTGAAGAGGTGGCTTCTAGATGGAATCGCTATGTGACTAAATAGTTAGGTCTAGGTAAGAACTTCCCAAGTTTTAAAGAGTTTTCTGAGTTCTTCAATGAGGAAGCACGAATAGCATTTAATCCAGTAATAGCATCTTACGTTTTAAAATCTTTAGAAGAAAGGCCTGGGAGACATATAAGACGTGCAAGAGCAACTAGCTTTGCAAACAACACAGCAGCTAAAGGTCCAGATACCTACGAGAGCAAGTTCAAAGTCACTACTGGGATCAGTAGAGACAGACCGACAAATCTTCAGACTACCTTCAAGTGTATGTTCTGTGGGGAGAACCACTCCATACATAAGTGCCAACAATTGAAGGAGAAGTCCCCAGAAGAAAATAAACAATTTGTGTTGGATAACCAACTGTGTTTCAGATGCCTAAAAAAGGCCATGTTACTAAGGAGTGTAAGAAAAAGGCCACATGCAATGTTTGCAAAGGACGCCATCCTACACCACTACCTGAAGAACGTCCAAAGAAAGATAAATCCTCAATACCTAAAGATACTGAGGAAGGAAAGAAAGTATTGGTATTCTCTTGCAGAGGGAAGGAGAAAGCAACGGCACATCAATGGTTGTACCAGTGTGCATTTCAAATCCTAAAAGGAAGAACAAAAAGGTATACGCCTATGCGCTACTGGATGCCGGAGTGACGTCACCTTCATTGATCAAGAAATCTGCAAGAAATTACAAGTGGCTACAGTGGCTACAGAACCAGTGAATCTCAAATTCACCACATTGACGGGGAGAGACACATTAGTGAATGGTCAAAGGGTCAAAGGACTGCACGTTAGATCTACCTCCAGCTTATATAAAAGACGATATACCTCTAGATCGAGATCACATACCTACCTGTGAAACAGCCAATGAATGGAAGCACCTATCTGTTATATCTTATGAAATGTCCCCACTGAAGGAGTTTGGTGTTGGACTGTTGATAGGCTACGATTGTCCCGAAGCCTTGGTACCACGAAAGGTAATCACAGGAGGAAAGGATAAACCCTATGCTGTTCAAACTGATCTAGGATGGTGTGTTGTTGGAGGAAAACAGCAGATCGCAAACTCAAGACAGGTGACAGGATTGTGTCATTGAATATTTGTCCAAGAGTCACCAACTCTAAGTCCAGCAAAAGTAATCAAGATCCTTGAATCCGACTTTGCAGATATAAGTTCTAAAGAAAAGAAAATATTCAACAGAATCAACAAGGTCATCTTGAAATGCCCTTACCTTTTAGAGAACGACCTCCTCTGCCACATAACAGAAATCTTGTCCTAGCAAGATTGAAATGTTTGAAGAAAAAGATGGGAAGATATCCCAAATTCAAGCAGGATTATTTGAAATTCATGGAAGGCATCCTCGAAGAAGGACATGCAGAGAAAGTTAATAAGCCTAAAGAAGGAGAAGTGTGGTACATCCCACATCATTGTGTTTACCACTCAAAGGAACCAGATAAGATTAGAGTAGTATTTGATTGCTCAGCAAAGTACAATAGTGTTGCATTGAACGATCATCTACTAAAAGGACCAGATCTTACAAACACTCTGCCTGGAGTACTCTGTAGATTCAGAAAGTATCCTGTAGTGGCGATGTGTGATGTTAAAAATATGTTCCACCAGTTTGAGGTTTCTATGGTGGGAGGACGGAGATACAGAGCCAGCAGAAAACAGAATGAAAGTACACTTGTTTGGAGCAGCATCATCTCCAGGTTGCGCCAATTATGGTATGAAGTACCTGGCCAATCAGAATGAAAAGGATGCACATTTTCTGAAGAAAAACTTTTATGTAGATGATGGTCTTATAAGTCTAGAGTCCACAGAATCTGCAATCAATCTAGTGAAAGAAAGCCAAGAGTTATGTACAAGAGTAAGCCTGTGCCTTCACAAATTCATCTCAAACAACAGAGAGGTACTGGAATCCATCATTGACTCTGAACATGCAGCATCAATGGAGAATGTAGATCTCAATTATAATCATCTTCCAGTTCAGAACGCACTTGGATTGGGATGGAATATAGAGAATGAAAAGTTCTTCTTCGAAGTATCTATTGAAGAGAAAGTTGCAATTAGACCAACCATTCTTTCTGCAGTGGCTTCTATATTTGATCCATTGGGATTCTTAGCCCCAGTAATCCTCAGAGCAAAATAAATACTGCAAGAATTATGCAGACAGAAGTTGGGATGGGATGAGCACATACCTGAAAATTTGAGGCCAAGGTGGGAGAGTTGGATAAGAGATTTGAAAAACTTGAGAGAAGTTCGGATAGCCAGATGTTTTGTACCTCATGATTTCGGAAAGTACAAGAAAATAGAACTTCATCATTTTTCAAATATCAGTAGTTATGGTCAGTGCTCCTACATCAGAGTAATAGGAGAAGAAAAGATACACTGTGCCCTGGTTATGGGGAAGGCCAGAGTTGCACCTACCAGTATTCAGACAATACCAAGACTTGAACTGACAACAGCTGTAGTTTCAGCATTAGTAAGCAAGTTTCTGAGAAAATAATTGGAATTGGAAATAGATGAAGAATATTTTTGGACAGACTCACAAGTTGTCCTAGGATACATAAACAACGAAGCTCGAAGATTCCATATCTTTGTCGCCAACAGAGTTGAGAAAATTTGGGAAATAACAAATCCAAAACATTGGCATCACATTGACACAAAGCATAACCCAGCAGATCATGCTTTAAGAGGCCTGAATGCAACAGAATCAGAAAATCCAAACTGGTTCAAAGGTCCAGAGTTCCTTTGAGAAAAGGAAATCACGCCCAGTAAAGGTTACACAGAATTGTCTATGGGTGATCCAGAAGTAAAAGCTGTACAAACATTGAGCACTGCTGCCAAGTGTCAAGATGACATACTTGAAAGACTAGCCAGATATTAAAAATGGAATACAGTCATAAACATAGTAGCTCGAATTCAACGTTTGGCAAAGGGAATCAGAAAGAAGGAATTGTTGAATGTAGAGGAAAGAATGAAAGCTGAAGAAACAGCCATAATACTCATTCAACAGAGATTCTACAGTGAAGAATTGAAGAAACTTAGTCAAGAACCTAAAAGGCTTCCAAACAACCACCTACTGTACAAGATTAATCTTATTCTGCAGGATGGTATACTGAAGGTGGGAGGGAGACTGGAAAATGCATTTTTACCTAGCAGAGTGAAGCATCCAGCAATTCTACTCAAAAAGTCTACCTTCACAAGATTGATTATTGATCACTACCACAACATATCTTTGCATCAAGGAAGAAGCTTTACCCAAAGCTGTCTGTGAGAAGGTGGTTACTGGATTGTGAAAGGAAGCAAAGTTATAGCAAAGTATATAAGTAAATGTGTAGTCTGCAGAAAGGCACGTTGAACTACTAGAAAGAGCAAAGAATGGCAGATGTACCGGCAGATCGTGTAAACCCATCACCACCATTTCTTTATAGCGGAATTGATTGTTTTGGCCCATTCATCACCAAATATTTAGATGTCTGAGTTCCATACCAATTCACCTGGAAATGTTAGAAGATATGTCAACTGACACATTCATCAATGCCTTAAGATGTTTCATAGCCATTAGAGGTACCGTCAGAGAGCTTTGATCTGACCAAGGATCTAATTTTGTCGGAGCAAAGAATGAATTGAAGAAAGCTCTAAAAGAGATCGATAAAGAAAAAGTAACTGAGTATTTGTTAGAGAAACTGTGTGATTTTCATATGAATGCTCCACATGCCATACAGGAGGAGTTTGGAAAAAGACAAATCAGAACTGTGAGAAATGTGTTAAGTTCAGTGTTAAAAAAGAACGCTGGAAGAATAGATGATGCTTCACTTAGGACCCTATTCTATGAATTAATGTCTATTGTTAACAGTCGTCCACTTACAGTTAATAACATCAACGATCCAACAAGTTTGGACCCTTTAACTCCCAACCATCTACCTCACCTTAAGTCGGATTACATACAGCCACTGCCTGGCAAGTTCACTAAAGAGGATTTATATGCTAAAAGAAGATGGCAAAGAGTTCAATATCTATCAGAATAGTTTTGGAATAGATGGATGAAAGAGTACTTAGCCAATCTTATGCTAAGAAGTAAATGGAAAACACCCAGAAGAAATAGTCCAAGTTGGTGACATAGTGTTAGTGAAAGAAGAAGATTTACCTAGAAGTCAATGGAAATTGGTCAAAATTCTAGAAGTTCAAAAGGATAAAGACAAACTAGTAAGAAGAGTGTTACAAATAGGAGACTCAAAACTTGACAAAAAAGGAACATGTCTCACTACTCCACTCAAGTTGGAACGTCCTATACAGAAGTTAGTTGCTCTACTTGAGAGTGATAAAAGACACTTGGAAGTTGAGAACCTGATGGAAAATTCCTCAAATTCATGTTCAAGTCCTACCACTAAGAACATAGAATTATAGGTAATTTTGGTGGGAGTGTAGCTGGCCAGCTAAGATCTGTACTGGGTTGCTAGTATAGCTTATTTGTGTATACAGCTAGACCTGCCAATAGCCTTAATACAGTTCCCATGTTTGTGTGTCAAAGACAAAAGCAGAGTTATTTACTGTGACATCATGTTTTGGATGTCATATAACTGTTATATTTTGTGTTCACAGAAGCAGAAAAAGATAATATGCCTTTAACCACCTCCCGACCGCCTAACGCACGGATGCGTCCGGGAGGTGGTTGATTTACTCCTCCTGGACGCATCCGTGCATCATCTCGCGAGACGCGAGATTTCGGTCACAGCCGGCCCGCGCATGCGCATCGCGGGCCGGCAAAAGTTCAAGGAGTATTTCGTCAGCAACCTGCCAGCCAATGATCGCGGCTGGCAGGTTGCTGATTTTTTAAAAATCCAATCAGAAGCCACATAGTAGATCATATTAGTAAATATGATCTGTTTAATGGCTGCCCTGCACCTCTGCTGGTCCTTTTCGTCGGTTGGATCCAGCAGAAGAGCAGGCTTCGCAGTGAGTACACCAAACACCACATACTAGCCCCAGATCACCCCCCTGAACCTCAATTAACCCTTTGATCACCCCTTTGATTGCCCCTGTCAATCACTAGTGAAAGGAAAAAAGTGATCAGTGCAAACTGTCACTTTTTTTTTCACTGGTATTGACTGTTAGGTTTTAGGATAGTTTAGGCCCCTTGGTTAGGTAGTTTAGGGATCAGTTAGCGCCCAGCCCACCGCACCGCAGTCCCTTATTCGCTGATTAGTGTATCGCTAATCAGCATTTGTACTTTTATAGTATCTGGAAGTGATCAAAACTGATCATGGTCAGATCTATAATTGTATTAGTGTCACTTTAGTTCGCCCTCCACCCAAAACGCAGTGTTTGCTCGATCAGGCCTGATCGGTCGCCCACACGTGCGTTCACCCACGCACGCCCCACCGCAGTGACAAAAAATATATTTTTTCTATCACTGCACATTCACTTTACACGCGCTGCAGCGATAAATAAATCAGTTTTGATATTTTTTATCAACCGCAGCGGCCTCCGGTACTTCGTTAGCCTCCCATTTGTAAGACAGGCTTGCTTTTTTTCTTGGGTAGTCTCAGGGAATACCCCTAAATTTAGTTGCCCAAATGTCAAACAGGGGGTGTTCTTCTGAAGAGGCCTACAGGCTTCTGACCCAGTCGGATGAGGAATGGGAACCCTCATCTGATGAATCTAGCGGGTCAGAATATGAACCTGTAGAAAGCAGTGGCTCTCTGACCCAAAGTTCGGACGAGGAGGCTGAGGTCCCTGATAGCACCAGGCGTACCCGGCCCGTGTCGCTAGACCGCAGGTTGCACAGGATCCGCTTCAAGAGCAGCAGAGTGGGGCTGGTGCTGTCGGATTACGTGGTGAGGCATACACCAGCAGCGCAGACCTTCCTGGACCTAGTACCAGTACTGCCGTAGAACATGGTGAAGTAGCGAGCACCAGAAGGGCAGTTGAAGCTGGTACAGTGGCACGTGCAGTAGTGACCCCGTCGCAGCCACCGCAAAGACGTGCCCGTAGAGCCCCTAGAATCCCTGAGGTGCTGGCAAACCCTGATTGGCAGTCCCCAACTTCAGCCGCACCTGTAGTTCCCCCTTTCACCGCCCAGTCTGGAGTTCGGGTTGATACAGACCTGGGATTTTTTGAGCTGTTCTTGACTGCGGAGCTCTTAGACTTAGTTATGGCAGAAACAAATCGGTATGCCACACAATTTATAACCGCTAACCTGGGAAGCTTTTATGCCCAGCCTTTCCGGTGGAAACCAGTCCAAGTTTCCGAAATTAAAATTTTTTGGGGGCCTTCTCCTCAACATGGGTCTAACTAAAAAGCATAAATTGCGGTCATATTGGTCCACGAACCCAATTCATCACATGCCCATGTTCTCTGCTGCTATGTCCAGGACACGATTTGAGACCATCCTGCGTTTCCTGCACTTTAGCGACAACACCGCCTCCCGTCCCAGAGGCCACCCAGCTTTTGACCGGCTCCACAAAATTCGGCCCCTCATAGACCATTTCAACCAGAAATTTGCAGATTTGTATACCCCAGAGCAAAACATCTGCGTAGACGAGTCCCTAATACATTTTACCGGGCGCCTTGGCTTCAAACATAGCTCTGTGAAAGGGTCACAGGCTATACCCACAAATTTCGTGTCTATGAGGGAAAAGATCAGACCCTGAAGCCAGTCGGTTGCCCTGACTACCTGGGGAGCAGTGGGAAGATAGTCTGGGACTTGGTGTCACCCTTATTCGGCAAGGGGTACCATCTTTATGTGGACAATTTCTACACAAGTGTGGCCCTCTTTAGGCATTTGTTTCTAGAATGGATTGGCGCCTGTGGCATCGCGCGAACTAGTCGCGCTGGCTTCACCCAACGGCTCGTTAGCACCCGTCTTGCAAGGGGGTAGAAGGCTGCCTTGTGTAACGAAGAACTGCTCGCGGTGAAATGGAGAGACAAGCGTGACGTTTACATGCTCTCCTCCATTCACGCAGACACGACAATACAAATTGAGCGAGCAACCCGTGTCATTGAAAAGCCCCTCTCAGTCCACGACTATAACCTTCACATGGGAGGGGTGGACTTCAATGACCAGATGTTGTCTCTGTATTTAGTTTCCGCAGAACCAGACGCTGGTATAAGAAGGTGTCTGTATATTTGATTCAATTGGCTCTGTATAATAGTTTTGTTCTCTACAGTAAGGCTGGGAGAACACGATCCTTCCTCAAATTTCAGGAAGAGATCATTGAGAGCCTCCTGTACCCACGGAACCTCCTGTACCTGTACCCAGGAGGTTCCGTGGCCCCATCCACCAGTGTAGTTAGCCGTCTACACGAGCGACATTTCCCCAATGTCGTTGCTGGTACCTCAACCCAACCGTCACCCCTAAAAAGATGTTGTGTCTGTAGCAGGAGTGGAATAAGGCGTGACACCCGCTATTTCTGTCCTGACTGTCCTGACCACCCTGCCCTATGCTTAGGGGAGTGTTTCCGAGGCACCACACACAGGTACACCTAGCATAGGGATCACATCTCACCAGGACAGGCACACAGGGCTATTAGGGCCCATTCACTCACAGCTGCTGCAAACGTCTCCTTTCACCTGGGACAAAGTGCATAACGCACTTCGCCACATCTTTGGGCAATTTGCGCTTTGCACATTGACCCGTGGGGAAGGAGAGGTTTGTTCTATAAAGGTAAAAAAAAAAAACTAAAAAAAAATACACCAGTAAGCAAAAAGGTTAATGTTTAGTTCAAAAAGTTAAAGTTTATATGTTCTGTTCCAAAGTTAATAAAATTCTTCGTTGCGGCCTGGTTTTTTCTTTTTTTTTTTTTTTACCTTCCAGGTGGACCAACCAATCGACTAGCTGCAGCACTGATGTGCTTTCTGACAGAAGCATTGCGCTGCTGTCAGATTACACGCAAGTCGGTGTATGCGGCGCTGCAAGACGAGATTTCTACTCTGCAGTTAAAGATACGTTTGCCAAGGCATACGAGCTGAGGAGGAGGCGGCGTTCCTATGCTTTGGCAAACACTTTGTATATAAAAAAATAAATAAAAATTCCCGGCAATGATTTATTCATCCACATCGATTGATGTGAATGGAGAAATCTGGTTTGCCAGGGCATACGAGCTAAGTGGGTATGGATGTTGGGCGGAGCTCCTATGTCCTGGCAGATGCCTTTCCCCTCCTTTTTTTTTTTTGGCAGAGATTTTTTCATCCACATTGATCGATGCGAATGAAGAAATCTGTGCCGTTCATTTTTTTTCTTTCAGCCCAGATGCTGAACGGAAAAAAAAATCTCATTACCTGTATGCTCAATATAAGGAGAATAGCAGAAACTCCTAATGCTGGCCATACATGTAATGATTGAGGAGACCCTCAAATGCCAGGGCAGTACAAACACCCCACAACTGACCCCATTTTTGAAAGAAGACACCCCAAGGTATTCACTGAGGAGCATATTGAGTCCATGAAAGATTTACATTTTTGTCCCAAGTTAGCGGAAAGTGAGACTTTGTCAGAAAAAACAACAAAAAAATCAATTTCCGCTAACTTATGCCAAAAAGAAAAAATTTCTATGAACTCGCCAGGCCCCTCATTGAATACCTTGGGGTGTCTTCTTTCCAAAGTGGGGTCACATGTGGGGTATTTATACTGCCCTGACTTTTTAGGGGCCCTAAAGCGTGAGAAGAAGTCTGGGATCCAAATGTCTAAAAATGCCCTCCTAAAAGGAATTTGGGCACCTTTGCGCATCTAGGCTGCAAAAAAGTGTCACACATGTGGTATCGCCGTACTCAGAAGAAGCTGGGGAATGTGTTTTGGGGTGTCATTTTACATATACCCATGCTGGGTGAGATAAATATCTTGGTTAAATGCCAACTTTGTATAAAAAAATTGGAAAAGTTGTCTTTTGCCAAGATATTTCTCTCACCCAGCATGGTTATATGTAAAATGACACCCCAAAACACATTCCCCAACTTCTCCTGAGTATGGCGATACCAGATGTGTGACACTTTTTTGCAGCCTAGGTGGGCAAAGGGACCCACATTCCAAAGTGCAACTTTCGGATTTCACCGGTCATTTTTTTTTACAGATTTTGATTGCAAAGTACTTCTCACACATTTGGGCCCCTAAATTGCCAGGGCAGTATAACTATGCCACAAGTGACCCCATTTTGGAAAGAAGACACCCCAAGGTATTCCGTAAGAGGCATGGCGAGTTCCTAGAATTTTTTTTTTTTGTCGCAAGTTAGTGGAATATGAGACTTTGTAAGAAAAAAAAAGAAAAAAGAAAATCATCATTTTCCGCTAACTTGTGACAAAAAATAAAAAGTTCTATGAACTCACTATGCCCATCAGCGAATACCTTAGGGCAGTGATGGCGAACCTATGGCACCGGTGCCACAGACGGCACTCAGAGCCCTCTATGTGGGCACCCACGCCCTGGAAAAAGTCTATGGCATAGCAATATGCTTTAGACTTTTCCTGCCATTCATCATCCCTAGGACACACTATAAACAGCACAGGCAGCACATTAAATGTAGGCTATTAATCTATTATAGATAAATGATAAAGGACATGGAAGATATATTATATTGGTATTTAGGTTACATTGCTGTCGGCACTTTGCGATAAATAAGTGGGTATTTGGTTGCAGTTTTGGGCACTCGGTCTCTAAAAGGTTCACCATCACTGCCTTAGGGTGTCTACTTTCCGAAATGGGGTCATTTGTGGGGTTTTTCTACTGTTTGGGCATTGTAGAACCTCAGGAAACATGACAGGTGCTCAGAAAGTCAGAGCTGCTTCAAAAAGCGGAAATTCACATTTTTGTACCATAGTTGTAAACGCTATAACTTTTACCCAAACCATTTTTTTTTTGCCCAAACATTTTTTTTTTATCAAAGACATGTAGAACAATAAATTTTGCGAAAAATTTATATATGGATGTCGTTTATTCACCAGAGACAGGAGCTGAAGAGACATTTAGATGATGATGGAAGAATTCTTTCCCTGGTGAAGAAAACACCATTCACAACGGTTGGCAGTGCAGATGGACAATGACCCAAAGCATACTGCAAAAGTAACCAAAGAATTTTATAAGAGGCAGAAGTGGAATGTTATGCAATGGCCAATTCAATCCTCTGACCTGAATCCGATTGAGCATGCATTTCACTTGCTGAAGACAAAACTGAAGGGAAAATGCCCCAAGAACAAGCAGGAACTGAAGACCGTTGCAGTAGAGGCCTGGCAGAGCATCACCAGGGATGAAACCCAGCGTCTGGTGATGTCTATGCGTTCCAGACTTCAGGCTGTAATTGACTGCAAAGGATTTGTGAAAGTGAAAGTTTGAGTTATGATTATTATTCTGTCCCATTACTTTTTGTCCCTTAACAAGTGGGAGGAACATATGCAAACTGTTTTAATTCCTACACAGTTCAGTTAAAGCACATCTTGTTTGTTTCATTTCAAATCCATTGTGGTGGTGCATAGAGCCAAAAATGTTAGAATTGTGTCGATGTCCCAATATTTATGGACCTGACTGTAGGTATTTGAAACAGTTATGTAATGTTCATATTGTTAGTATTGTGTTTAGAACTGTATACTGAACTAGATATATATATGTGTTTACTTACAGTTCCACCAAATACAATTGCAACCAATCTGCAAATAGTCATTGCTAACTGCATACTGCAAGTGAACTATTAGTTAGACCTCAGAAATACCTCTCAGAGAGATCATAAAGTTCTTAAATAACTTAAAGTGAGAGTACAGATACTCAAGAGAGAAATATATCCACCATTTTATGTTGAATGACAAGATTGAACAGTTGAACCACCATCATATGCATACCGCCATTTTGTGATATCTTTGCAACACGTGTTATATACATGGACTATCTGCTGCGGAGGCGGCAGTGTTATAGATGAAGAAAATTTGAAGTTAATAAAGAAGTTATTTCAAGCGTTTGGTGTGCTCTTTAAATCTGTTTCTATAGAGCAATTACAGAGTAATAGACAGTCTGGTTAGACTAAAAAGTCAGATCTAGTGATGGACAAACATCTGCCGGGACGGTGCGCAGGTCCCATTCATTTTAATGGCAGGCGAACCTGAAAAACCTTCAGCTCATATTTGCAGCCAAGAAATAATTACTATAAGTGCACAAATAGTTCCACAACATGGACAGTGACATACCAGATGTATTATCCAAATTTGCGATCTCCATTCATAAATTTTTTCAATGAGAAATATCGGCAATATAGTTTTCGCATACGCACATGCGCAAATGCACTATACAGTACCCAAATGCACTATAAAGAAAGTATATTGGTATATAACACCCCGCTTCAATTTTTTTAGGGGGGGGGGGGGGCGACTGGTATATCACACCAGTAGAAATTATTTGTGCCAATAACGCTTGTCCCTCTATATACCTGCAGTATTGCGGCAGAACCACACACAACTGCCGCACAATACAAATGCATATAATATGCTTTCTAACATAGAAAGTATATTGTAACATTGTACAAGGAAGGCAATTCATTAGAATATACATAAAGATAAAACGTAACCTTTAGTAATGTTACTATGAGGGTCCATTCACAAGTCCGTTATTTTTTTCTGTGGATCCGCGAAACACGGACACCGGCAATGTGCATTCCGCAATTTACGGACCAATTTGTAATGAATTGAATTTCTTGTAGAAGTTTGTGGAATCAGCCATATAAAATTTTAAAAAATTCACTCATCTCTAAAAATGATGAGATAATTGGAAGCTTCCGAGGCTTTATTTGGTTGTCTTACTCAGACAGTATCTAAAGATTCCCATTTTTTTTTACAAAAAAGTACATAGGAATAATGAGGTAGATGAGACAAGTGATGTTAAGCAGATCAATATGAGCGGATGAATAAACAGTTGTAGCAGTAAATTGTTGGATCACTTATAGATAAGGATTATAGATAGCGATAATACTTAGGCCGCTGCAGATAGCTACATTAGCTGCTCCACATCTCCAGTGAAGTGTGCGCATCCCAAAAATATCTGTGACATACAGTGTACTTTTTAATAGACTGTGTCCGCTGCGGACAGTGACATTAGCTGTGCCACATCTGCAGTCTAACGTGTGTGCTTCTAAAATGTATCTGTGACATACAATGTGCTTTTTCCGTAGACGCTGCGTACTGTGACATTACCGGTGGTACCTCTCCTGTATAATGTTTCCTCATCCCAAATACCTGTGACATTCCCTGTAATTTTTTATTAGATGCTGGTGACAGCATTGACATTATCTGTAGGATGTCTCCTGTGTGACGTTTCCACATCCCAAATACCTTTTAAAATTTGTTTGCGCATACACTTCCAAATCTTACACTACTGTACATTTGATAGACATTTAATATGTGACAGACATTTAATATGAAGAAGACGAGCAGTAAGGGACGGTGCAGTGGCTGTGATGCTGATGGTGCACGCAGAGGGAGTGGCCCTGGGCGCGGTGAAACTGTGCCTGCTGCCAGAGCACAAGAAAAAAAATCATCCACGATACCTAGCTTTATGTCCCAGTTTGCAGGGCGGCGCAGGGTACCACTCTTGAAGTCAGACCAGTGCGACCAGGTGGTCGGTTGGATTGCATCAGATAATGCTTCCAGTCGTTTAATCACCACCCTGTCTTCCACCCAGTCCAGTCTCAGTAACCAGGAGTCTGCTCAACCCAATCCTCACCCTTATCCTCCTTCCTCCCACAATGGAGGATCTGGGCAAACAAGTGATCCCATACTCGGATATTCCGAAGAGCTCTTTTCAGCGCCATTCCTTGATTTGGCCCTCTCGCCAAGCACGCTTTAAGAGGGACATATATTGTGCCCTAATTCCCAAACTCTTGAGCATCCACGATCACAAGAAGATGACGGTGGGGAACGGCATTTACTGTTTAATGAGGTGGATGATGATGAGACACAGTTGCCAATAACTCAACGGCAATTACTGTCTCAAGAGGTTGAGGAAGAGGATGAGACACAGTTGTCAATCACTGAGGTAGTGGTTAGGTCAACAAGTCAGGAGGATGAGCAGAGTGAGGAAGTGGAAGAGGAGGTGGTGGACGATGAAGTCACTGACCCAACCTGGAAAGGTGGAAAGCCGAGCGAGGACAGCAGTACAGAGGGGGAGGGATCGGCTGCTAGTGATGGACGAACATCGGCCAGAATGGTTCGCGAACGCGTTCAAATGTTCGGGAATCGCAAGTTCGCGGCAGGCCGCATTCACTTTAATGGCAGGCGAACCTGAAAAACCTTCAGGTCATATTTGCAGCCACCAAATAATTACAAAAAGTGCACAAACCATCCCACAACATGGACAGTGACATACCAGAGGGGGATAAATGGCAAAAATTCCCCCCCAAAAAATGTATTTTAATCAGGGGCCATTTTTATGTGTCGTAAAGGGAAACTCTAAAAAATATGCAATGCTGGAGCCTAGAAATTTTTTATTTTAGGCCACGGGAGTACAGGCCCCAAATATTAGGCATTCACCGGACAGAAAACATCAAGTGATTATGTGGCTGGAGGTATATTAAACGGTCATTAGATATCAATTTTACTGCAGGCCAGGAGAGTACAGGCCCCAAAAATTATTCATTCAATGTACAGAAAAGAACAAGTGATAATGTGGCTGGAGGTACATTAGGCGGTCACCGTATAACAATTTTACTGTTGTCCATTTAGATTACAGGCCCAAAAAATTATGCATTTACCGTACATAAAAGATCAAGTGATTATGTGGCTGGAGGTATATTGGACGGTCAAAGGATATCAATTTTACTGCAGGCCAGTGGACTACAGGCCTAAAAAATTATGCATTCACCGTACATAAAAGATCAAGTGATTATGTGGCTGGAGGTATATTAGGCGGTCATTTGATATCAATTCTACTGCAGGCCAGTACAAATAAATTTCAAATACATATGTTTAAAAGAACAAAAAATATAACATTGGATTAAAAACATGGCTAACAAAATCCCTCCTCTTGAAAAACCCCAAATAATAATAGTTGAAATTTGATAACGTGGTCGTCACAGGTGTTGAATTCCTCCGAGGTCCCAAACATTAGACAGAGACCATTAAATGTTCTGGGTTATGGCGGATATGTGTGGGCTGGCATGAAGAAATTAAATTAAACGGAACATGAATGGTCGTCACAGGTGTTGAATTCCTCCGAGATCCATGCCTCATTCATTTTTATAAATGGGAGGTAGTCCACACTGTCGTGAGCTAGGCGAGTGCACTTATCGGTCACGATCCCCCCTGCTGCGCTGAAAGTCCTTTTGGACAGGACACTCAACGAAGGGCAAGCCAAGATTTCCACGGCAAATTGTGCCAGCTCTGGCTACAGGTAAAGCCTGCACACCCAAGGGGTTCCTCGCTTCTCAGAGCGTCCACATTGGCCGGTAACCCAATGTAGTCTGAAACCTGTCGGTATAGGGGTTCCCTGAGGCTGGAGCCGGAGGGCGGCTATGGATGGGTTGGTTGCAAGAATTATCTCATATCGGAAGTGACCAACACATCTTCAAACTGCCCTCTTCTTGCATGTGCTGTAGGATTGGTACTCGCAACTGTTTCTCTGTTTTCTTCGCCCCCAACAGCAGAATGCAGCATCTCTCGAAGCAAGGCCTGGAAATGCTGCATTCTGACAGCCCTCTGTGATGCTGGTAACATGTCCACCATTTTGTGTTTGTACCGGAGGTCTAAGTACGTTTCCACCCAGTACTGGTCCCTGGCTTTATTCTTTTAAGGCCCCCATTGCACTAAATTGGAAGCAGTAGAGCGGCCTGGGTCCTGCTCATCGCCCAGAAGAATGTCATCCTCAGTCTCTCCCCCATCCACGGACAACACCAGGGATCCCAGAAAGTTTAAAGCCTGCTCTTCTTGCTCCTCCTCCTCTCCCCAGGCACCATCCTCCTCTGACTCATCTTCAGACTCCTGCTGACTTGTCTCAGATGGAGTAGCCCCTCTGGGAATTAATTCAGCATTGCAACTTCCTCATCTTCCAGCTCCTGCTCCTCGACGGCTTGATCAATGACACGACGCAATGCATGCTACAGAAAGAAGGCTTAAGGTACAATGTCACTGATGGCACCCTGGCTGCGATTGACCAGTTTGGTGATCTCGGCAAATGGCCGCAGAAGTCTGCATGCGTCGCTCATGAGCAGCCACTGGCGCGGTAAAAAAAAACAAGCTCCCAGAACCTGTCCTGCCGCAGAGTTTGTACAGGTAGACGTTAACTGCACGTTTCTGCTGGAGCAGCCTATCAAGCATATACAAGGTGGAGTTCCAGCGCGTTTGGCAGTCACAAATCAAAACGTCTGACGGGCAAGTGGTTTCGCTGCTGAACGTCAGCAAGGTGAGCCATTGCCATGTAAGATCTTCTAAAATAGCCAGAGATTTTCCTGGCCGGCCGCAAGACGTCCTGGACCCCGGGGTATTTGGCAACGAATCACTGCACGACTAAGTTCAGAACGTGTGCCATGCACGGCATGTGTGTCATTTTGCCCTGTTTCAGCGCGCTCAGCATATTGGCACAGTTGTCTCACACCACTTTACCAACTGTCAAATTGAGCGGGGTTAGCCACTGATCGGCCTGTGAACGCAGAGCTGAAAGGAGTGCAGGACCAGTGTGGCTCTTGGCTTCCAGGCACAACAGCTGCAGCACAGCATGGCAACGTCTCACCTGGCACGTGGAATAGGTTTTGGGGAGCTTGGTGGGGTGCAGTGAAAGAGGAGGAGTCAGCCGAGGAGGGGACGGAGGATGAAGTAGGAGGAGGAGAAGAAGAGTCAGGCCTGCATGCAACACGTGGCGGTAACACCAAATCCACACGGGTGCCACGGGTTACATGCTTGTCGGACGTCAGAAGGTTCACCCAGTGGGCAGTAAAAGTTATGTACCTTCCCTGCCCATGTTTGCTAGACCATGTGTCTGTGGTAAGACGTATATTGGCACCGACACTGTGTTCCAGAGATACATTCACTTGCTGCTGAACATGGCCATATAGCTCTGGGATGCCTTTCTGGGAGAAAAATTTCCTTCAGGGGACCTTCCATTGCGGTGTGCCAATGGCCACAAATTTTCTAAAGTCCACCAGTTTATATGGCAGTAATTGGCGGGCTAGCAGTTCCAAAAAGCTGGCAGTGAGCTGTTGGGTAAGAGGGTTATCCGGCGCCATCAACTTTTTATGTTCGAACATTTGGGCCACAGAAGCCTGCCTTTTGCCAGATGAACGCGACGAGGGCAGGGTAGAAGGTGGGGTGGAGGACAAATGGGAGGAGAGAGGAGAAGGAGAAGAGGCAGGACTTGGAACGCCGGGAGTGTGGCTTTGTGGGCTCTGACAGTGTTGCTCCCACTTGGCTCGGTGATGGGAGGCCACACTATTGTCAGAAGCTGACACTTTAAAAAAGCCCAGATGTGACCGTGCATGGTGAATGGTTCGCTCCAGATGGATTTGCAGTCTGCTTTTTGCCTCCTGTGCACTGACAGTTCTGCCTGCTTTTCCTCCTTCTCCTCCATATCTGCTGCTCTGTCTCTCCCTCTGAACTCTCCTCTTCTTACTCTCTTGTGGGCATCCACGTGACGTCCATCGACACATCATCATCGTCACTAACATCGTCACCAACACTGACATTAGAGATCTCGGAGTAGGCAGCAACATGGGGACCACTCTCCTAGGGCTGATCTGGGTAAAGTCGTCAGACCACTGGGTGGCGGCTGTTGCTATCTCCTCTTCCTCATCCGATGCCAAGAATGGCTGCGTATCGGTAAGGTCTGGAAATAAATGGGAAAATAATTCCTCTGACACGAGTGAGGCTATGGTGGTGTTGTCTTTGGGGGTGCACACAGCAGAGAGTGAGGAGGGTGCTGATACAGAGGATGAGTGAGCCACTCAACTAACTCTGGTGCATCCTTTGACATAATTGCACGCACCTTCTCCAACTTCCCACTTAGGCGCCGGTCTGGTGCACCTGCCCGACCCCCTACCACCCCTGCAGAATGGCCTGCCTCTTCCTCTGCCTGTCATTTTCAAAATAGTAGTATTTCTAGAAGCAGGTATATAGAACCCCTTGATGAGTATTTGCTGGAAGCAGGTATATCAAACCCCTTAATCAGTTTATTTTGGGGCAACAACAGGTATATCACACCAGTTGCAATTAGTTGTTCCAATAGCGTTTGTCCCTCTTTATAGCTGCGGTATCTCAGCAGAACTGCACACAACTGCTGCACAATACAAATGCACTATATATAAATGATATCATAGGTATATCACACCCCTGCCTCAATCATTTTTTTGGGGGGGGCAACTGGTATATCACACCAGTTGAAATTAGTTGTTCCAGTAGCGTTTGTCCCTCTGTATAGCTGTGGTATCTCAGCAGAACCGCACACAAATGCTGCATATGCACTATATATAAATTATATTATAGGTATATCACACCCCTGCCTCAATAATTTTTTTTGGGGGGGGCAACTGGTCTATCACACCAGTAGAAATTATTTGTTCCAATGTCGTTTGTCACTATCTGTAGCTGAGGTAACGCAGCAAAACCACAAACAAATGCTGCACTACCCAAATGCACTATATAGAAAGTATAGAATTGGGATATAACACCCATGCTTCAATCACTTTTTAGGGGGGGCAACTGGTATATCACACCAGTAGAAATTTTTTGTTCAAATGGCGTTTGTCACTATCTGTAGCTGCGGTAACTGCAAAAATATGCTGCACAAAATCTCTTTTGAAATATTTGGGTGGAAAAAAAAACTTGTATTCGAGGTTAAGCACTACACTGATATGCGCTAATATCTCTTTTGAAATATTTTGGTGGAAAAAAATCTTGTATTCAGCGTTAAAAAAAATCTTGTATTCAGCGTTAAGTGCTGCACTGATATGTGCTAAAATCTCTTTTGATATATTTGGGTGGAAAAAAATCTTGTATTCAGCGTTAAGTGCTGCACTGATATGTCCTAAAATCTCTTTTGAAATATTTGGGTGGAAAAAAACTTGTATTCGACGCTGCACTGATACAGTCAGGTCCATAAATATTGGGACATGGACACAATTCTAACATTTTTGGCTCTATACACCACCACAATGGATTTGAAATGAAACGAAAAAGATGTGCTTTAACTGCAGACTGTCATCTTTAATTTGAGGGTATTTAGAGCCAAATCAGGTGAACGGTGCAGGAATTACAACAGTTTGCATATGTGTCTCCCACTTGTTAAGGAACCAAAAGTAATGGGACAGAATAATAATCATAAATCAAACTTTCACTTTTCACTTAGTTGCAAATCCTTTGCAGTCAATTAGAGCCTGAAGTCTGGAACACATAGACATCACCAGATGCTGGGTTTCATCCCTGGTGATGCTCTGCCAGGCCTCTACTGCAAATGTCTTCAGTTCCTTCTTGTTCTTGTGGCATTTTCCCTTCAGTTTTGTCTTCAGCAAGTGAAATGCATGCTCAATCGGATTCAGGTCAGGTGATTTACTTGGCCATTCCATAATATTCCACTTCTTTCCCTTAAAAAACTCTTTGGTTGCCTTTGCAGTATGCTTTGGGTCATTGTCCATCTGCACTGTGAAGCGCCGTCCAACGAGTTCTGTCCATAGGATGTTGTTCCAGAACTGTGAAGGCTTTTTTAGATGTCGTTTGGTAAACTCTAATCTGGCCTTCCTATTTTTGAGGCTCACCAATGGTTTACATCTTGCGGTGAACCCTCTGTATTCACTCTGGTGAAGCCTTCTCTTAATTGTTGACTTTGACACACATACACCTACCTCCCGGAGATTGTTCTTGATCTGGCCAACTGTTGTGAAGGGTGTTTTCTTCACCAGGAAAATAATTCTTTGGTTATCCACCACAGTTGTTTTCCGTGGTCTTCCGGGTCTTTTGGTGTTGCTGAGCTCACCGATGCGTTCCTTCTTTTTAAGAATGTTCCAAACTGTTGTTTTGGCCACGCCCAATGCTTTTGCTATCTCTCTGATGGGTTTGTTTTGTTTTTTCAGCCTAATGATGGCTTGCTTCACTGATAGTGACAGCTCTTTGGATCTCAAAATTTAATGTTGCATAAGACAGGAAAGAATCGGCCAGTCTTCTGTTAACAATGTGGTGCTGCGATGGAGAAAGCATTCCCCAAAAAAATATTACTCTCCACCTGGAGCTAAATCCTGTCAAGATTGATGCAAGTGCGGTATTGGCTGCTCATCCAGCAAGATACTTCTGGGGGAACCTGTCTTGCATGCTTAGGCCTCTACTAGCGACAGACAATGAGGAGAAGACAAAGCTTCAAGATTGCTTGGAAACCGGAAGAGTTGCGAATTTAATCACGATTCAAACCAACCAGGGCCCAGTCTCTTGGTCAGGGGTTCCCCTCATCATGGAATGGAAAGGAGGGCATCCTTATTATATTTAATAAATTTAATAATAAAAATAATATTTTTCCTAACACAGGAGGAGTTTGTCCCTCTGTATAGCTGCGGTATCGCAGCAGAACCGCACACAAATGCTGCACAAAACAAATGCACTATATAGAAATTATATTATAGGTATATCACACCCCTGCCTCAATCAGTTTTTTGGGGGGCAACTGGTATATCACACCAGTTGAAATTAGTTGTTCCAGTAGCATTTGTCCCTCTGTATAGCTGCGGTATCTCAGCAGAACCGCGCACAAATGCTGCACATGCACTATATATAAATTATATTATAGGTATATCATACCCCTGCCTCAATCAGTTTTTTGGGGGGGACAACTGGTATATCACAACTAGAGATGAGAGAATTTCGCAAAAATTTGTCTGGTTTTCCGAATTTTCTGAAAAATTTGCTTCCATACGAATAGATTCGCGGTGAATCGAGTTAAAAAACGTCTATTTCTGGGCTATAGAGAGCCTTTATAGGGGTGTGGAACACTTTGCCTTGCAGTAACATGCATAGGGATTATGATGAGGTAATGAAATAAAACTGATTCTGTATGACATGCAGATGACAGGCGTCACTATTGTAGTGTCCCACTACGTAAAGGTGGGCACTACTCAAGGGTCAATTGGGTCATGTTGTTCTCCACCTCCTGTGGAACATGGTCATGTTTTTTTGTATTGCATTGTAATGCATATTGTTATGTTGTTTCCTGTGACCAGGCCTGCTAGGAGTGTAGTTTCTCCTCCTAAGCTGTAGAGGGAGCTAGGGAACCCCCTAGTATATATAAACAGGTCCAGTCAAGGAGAGAGAGTGTGTGGTTAGAAGCCAGTGTTCATTTTAGCCAGGTAGTAGCTGAAGATCAGCTTCTAGCATGCAGCTAGATAGCCCAGGTTCCTAACCTGCGTCCAGGAGAAGAAGTTTCCTCCTGATTTTATACTGCATCTTGCAAAGTACAGAGCATTGCTAATCTTATCCAGCCAAGTAGAAAGCCGAAGGGCAGAAGTTTATTGACAACAAGAGGATTTATACCAGAGGAAGGTTTCCTTACCCAAGGATAAAGCCAGCTATTAGGCATATGGGCCTTGGAGAAAGCCAGACATGATTCTGCAGAAAGTACAACCTGATCTGTGAGTTTTATTCTCTCTGAGTTATCTTGCTAGGATTCTACCTGCCATTTATGTGAAGCCTATTAACCTACAACAAGGCAGCTCTGTCAATTAAGACAGCTATAGTGACCACTTGTACCACATCCAGAGTAAACCAAAAACAAAACAAGTGGAGTATTGTATCAAAAAATATATCATTTATTATAAAATATAAAAAATGGGGAACAACGGAATGTTGTAATACAGTACACGGAGAAGCACAGGGTGAGTCAGTACAAAAAGACACCATGAAAATACGCAAAGTCATGTGCAATAGGGTACGGTCAGTGTAGGGCAAAGCTAGGGCTCTGGGAAACCAGTAAGATATTACGTATGCTGTTCACCCAATTGAGGGTATGGTACATCCAGTACCACAGACAGAAACTAAACCCAGAGTCGTAGCTGCATACACTAATGATATTAACATCACCATCAATCCCATATAATCATAAATTATGACCAAGCTGGGGTGGAGGTAGATGTAGATGATACAATAGGTATACATAAATAGTACTGTAGGTATGCGCCTAAGTGCATGGGGCCCAATGAGGACACGTACAAGGGAACCATACACACAGTTTGAATCAAGCTAAATGCAGACCGTACCTGAG
The DNA here is from genome assembly GCF_014858855.1 of Bufo gargarizans. Classification (NCBI taxonomy): domain Eukaryota; kingdom Metazoa; phylum Chordata; class Amphibia; order Anura; family Bufonidae; genus Bufo; species Bufo gargarizans. The sequence goes on along the minus strand of NC_058082.1, from coordinate 332,945,929 downwards.
GACATGGTGAAAATTGAGAGGGTTTGTCTCTCAATTTTCACCATGTCCTCAGGTACGGTCTGCATTTAGCTTGATTCAAACTGTGTGTATGGTTCCCTTGTACGTGTCCTCATTGGGCCCCATGCACTTAGGCGCATACCTACAGTACTATTTATGTATACCTATTGTATCATCTACATCTACCTCCACCCCAGCTTGGTCATAATTTATGATTATATGGGATTGATGGTGATGTTAATATCATTAGTGTATGCAGCTACGACTCTGGGTTTAGTTTCTGTCTGTGGTACTGGATGTAACATACCCTCAATTGGGTGAACAGCATACGTAATATCTTACTGGTTTCCCAGAGCCCTAGCTTTGCCCTACACTGACCGTACCCTATTGCGCATGACTTTGCGTATTTTCATGGTGTCTTTTTGTACTGACTCACCCTGTGCTTCTCCGTGTACTGTATTACAACATTCCGTTGTTCCCCATTTTTTATATTTTATAATAAATGATATATTTTTTGATACAATACTCCACTTGTTTTGTTTTTGATTTATGTGAAGCCTGCCTGTTACCAAATAATCTTTATATGGAACTGTCTGAAGTTTGTACATAGTTGAACTATTCAGTAAAGAAGAATTCTAGTTCACTACAATCGTGTGTACCTCCATTATTCCTCCTAACAATTGGTGTGCCACCGTTACTGGCACTGGTGTCACAAACTGTAAGGGATCTTGCCACAGGCACGCTAAACCTTCAACACCCAGGGTACCTCACCAATCACCTGGCCTGGTCCCTATATCTAGAGAGTGCCCCAGAGGATCTACGTGCCAGCCTCTTCATCACTGCTGTACGCCTGCCCAGGGTATACTACAAACTGTGAGTACTAAGAGCAACCCTCCATCTGTTAACTGACCCCGTGACCTCACATTTGCTCACCCTGAAGGACTGCACTATTAGCATCACTGCACGCTTCACTTATTTGGGCAGTTACGGGGCCAAAACTGACTAAATAACTTAAGTATTAACTCAGCATTACAGGTCGATGTTAGTGTCAAGAAGAAGCGCACTCCTTTTACACCCTTGTCAGCTGATTCTACATACATGTCTACAGAATGTTTTCTATTAAACGCTTATACAAGTAGAGAGAAAGGGTGTCAGTAGTAAGTTTGTGTTGACGTCACTGATTAATTTGCCCTTCCTCTGATCCGTCAGAACAATAACCCACAAAAAACGTATCCTGTCTGGGGAGCATACGCCTTCACTCGGTCAGCAATTGGTCAGTAATCCATCAATATTGCTAATGCACAAAATAATAATAATGTAATATTATAAAATTTTGTGTCTCCATGATCAATCTGCAGTGTGGGGGTCCCACACGGGTTCTACACACTTTCAAAATAATCCTTCAGTGGGGAGTATAGATGTCGGATGACCAGGACTCTCCATGACCTTCCCAGGAGCTGCTGTTGGGAGCCGCAGTTCATTTCTAAGACCTCTGTGTGGAAATCCGAAGACCCTCTCCATCTATGTGCACCACAGGATGTCCTCCTCCTCCTATGTTATGAAAAATTTTATTTTTATTATTAATTTTATTAAACATTTATTATTAAATTTATTAAATATAATAGGATGCCCTCCTTTCCATTCCATGATGACTGGGAACCCCTGACGAAGAGACCGGGGACCCGGTTGGGTTGAAACGTGATTAAATTTGCAACTCTTCCGGACTCCAAGCAATCTTGAAGCTTTGTCTTCTTCTCATTGTCTGTCACTAGTAGAGGCCTAAGCATACTAGGCAGGTTCCCCCAGAAGCATCTTCCTGTATGAGCAGCCAATACCACACTTGCATCAATTTTGACAGGATTTGGCTCTAGGTGTAGAGGAATAGATTTTTTGGAATGCTTTCTCCATCGCAACACCCTCCACGTCATTGACTAAACTGAAGACTGGCCGATTCTCTCCTAAGGTTTTTAAAAAAAATGTGATTATGACATGTATTAAACATTTTATCATGAAATTTATTCCAAATATATTATAAAATTCGGTGTCTCCATGATCAATCTGCAGTGTGGGGGTCCCACACGGGTTCTACACACTTCCAAAATAATGTGCGGCGAATAGATGACGGATGATCGGGACACTCCATGATCTTCTCAGGAGCTGCTTTTGGAAGCCGTGGTTCATTTCTGAGACGTCTGTGTGGGAATCCGAAGACCATCTCCATCTCCGTGCACCACAGGATGTCCTCCTCCTCCTGTGTTAGGAAAAATATTATTTTTATTATTAAATTTATTAAATATAATAAGGATGCCCTCCTTTCCATTCCATGATGAGGGGAACCCCTGACCAAGAGACTGGGCCCTGGTTGGTTTGAATCGTGATTAAATTCGCAACTCTTCCGGGCTCCAAGCAATCTTGAAGCTTTGTCTTCTCCTCATTGTCTGTCGCTAGTAGAGGCCTAAGCATGCAAGACAGGTTCCCCCAGAAGTATCTTGCTGGATGAGCAGCCAATACCGCACTTGCATCAATCTTGACAGGATTTAGCTCCAGGTGGAGAGTAATATTTTTTTGGGGAATGCTTTCTCCATCGCAGCACCACATTGTTAACAGAAGACTGGCCGATTCTTTCCTGTCTTATGCAACATTAAATTTTGAGATCCAAAGAGCTGTCACTATCAGTGAAGCAAGCCATCATTAGGCTGAAAAAACAAAACAAACCCATCAGAGAGATAGCAAAAGCATTGGGCGTGGCCAAAACAACAGTTTGGAACATTCTTAAAAAGAAGGAACGCATCGGTGAGCTCAGCAACACCAAAAGACCCGGAAGACCACGGAAAACAACTGTGGTGGATAACCAAAGAATTATTTTCCTGGTGAAGAAAACACCCTTCACAACAGTTGGCCAGATCAAGAACAATCTCCGGGAGGTAGGTGTATGTGTGTCAAAGTCAACAATTAAGAGAAGGCTTCACCAGAGTGAATACAGAGGGTTCACCGCAAGATGTAAACCATTGGTGAGCCTCAAAAATAGGAAGGCCAGATTAGAGTTTACCAAACGACATCTAAAAAAGCCTTCACAGTTCTGGAACAACATCCTATGGACAGAACTCGTTGGACGGCGCTTCACAGTGCAGATGGACAATGACCCAAAGCATACTGCAAAGGCAACCAAAGAGTTTTTTAAGGGAAAGAAGTGGAATATTATGGAATGGCCAAGTAAATCACCTGACCTGAATCCGATTGAGCATGCATTTCACTTGCTGAAGACAAAACTGAAGGGAAAATGCCACAAGAACAAGAAGGAACTGAAGACATTTGCAGTAGAGGCCTGGCAGAGCATCACCAGGGATGAAACCCAGCATCTGGTGATGTCTATGTGTTCCAGACTTCAGGCTCTAATTGACTGCAAAGGATTTGCAACTAAGTGAAAAGTGAAAGTTTGATTTATGATTATTATTCTGTCCCATTACTTTTGGTTCCTTAACAAGTGGGAGACACATATGCAAACTGTTGTAATTCCTGCACCGTTCACCTGATTTGGCTCTAAATACCCTCAAATTAAAGATGACAGTCTGCAGTTAAAGCACATCTTTTTCGTTTCATTTCAAATCCATTGTGGTGGTGTATAGAGCCAAAAATGTTAGAATTGTGTCCATGTCCCAATATTTATGGACCTGACTGTATCAGTGCAGCGTCGAATACAAGTTTTTTTCCACCCAAATATTTCAAAAGAGATTTTAGGACATATCAGTGCAGCACTTAACGCTGAATACAAGATTTTTTTCCACCCAAATATATCAAAAGAGATTTTAGCACATATCAGTGCAGCACTTAACGCTGAATACAAGATTTTTTTAACGCTTAATACAAGATTTTTTTCCACCAAAATATTTCAAAAGAGATATTAGCGCATATCAGTGTAGTGCTTAACCTCGAATACAAGTTTTTTTTTCCACCCAAATATTTCAAAAGAGATTTTGTGCAGCATATTTTTGCAGTTACCGCAGCTACAGATAGTGACAAACGCCATTGGAACAAAAAATTTCTACTGGTGTGATATACCAGTTGCCCCCCCTAAAAAGTGATTGAAGCATGGGTGTTATATACCAATTATATACTTTCTATATAGTGCATTTGGGTAGTGCAGCATTTGTTTGCGGTTTTGCTGCGTTACCTCAGCTACAGATAGTGACAAACGACATTGGAACAAATAATTTCTACTGGTGTGATAGACCAGTTGCCCCCCCCAATTTTTTTTATTGAGGCAGGGGTGTGATATACCTATAATATAATTTATATATAGTGCATATGCAGCATTTGTGTGCGGTTCTGCTGAGATACCACAGCTATACAGAGGGACAAACGCTACTGGAACAACTAATTTCAACTGGTGTGATATACCAGTTGCCCCCCCCAAAAAAATGATTGAGGCAGGGGTGTGATATACCTATGATATCATTTATATATAGTGCATTTGTATTGTGCAGCAGTTGTGTGCAGTTCTGCTGAGATACCGCAGCTATAAAGAGGGACAAACGCTATTGGAACAACTAATTGCAACTGGTGTGATATACCAGTTGCCCCCCAAAAAAACGTATTGAGGCAGGAGTGTGATATACCTATAATATGATTTATACATAGTGCATGTGCAGCATTTGTGTGCGGTTCTGCTGAGATACCGCAGCTATACAGAGGGACAAACACTATTGTAAGAACTAATTGCAACTGTTGCGATTAGAAATGAGTGAATCGAGGCTGATGAAGTCAAATTCGTTCCGAATTTCAGGAAAAATTTGATTCTGAACGAATGCGAATTTCCTCACGTTTCGTGGTAACGAATCGCATTATTTCCTACAATGGCGGGCGGCTAAAATGGCATCTAAAATGGCGGCTACACGTGTGAGAACATGGGGCAAGAAACTCTGGGTAGGCGGGATGACCCATAATGCCATGCATGCAGCGCTTGTAGACACTGAGGCCTTCCGCATGGCGGTGGCCTTCCCGCGTTACGCAGTCCTCAGCCGCCACTATTTTTCAAGGTGTGCCGTGCCCACCTTACACAAACATGTGTCTCATAACATCACACGGACCAATCAAGCTGAAGCTGATATGCTTAGGGGACAAACAGCACAACGCTGCAGAGCTGTGGCAGGGTATAAGAGACCAGACTGAGCTGTGGCTCAACCTAGAACCAGACATCAGACTCAACCTAGAACCAGACATGGTTGTGTCTGATAATGGCCGTAACTTGGTGGCGGATTTGGAGCTCGGCAAGCTCACACACACCCCACGCCTAGCCCACGTCTTAAACGTAGTGGTTCAGCCATTTCTCAAAACCTACCCCAATTTGCCTGAGCTACTGGTGAAAGTGCGCCACGTGTGTGCACATTTCCGCAAGTCATCGACAGATTCAGCCAGTCTGTCAACGTTGCAGCAGCGCTTGAAATTGCCAGCTCACCGGCTGTTGTGAGACGCGAGCACGCGCTGGAACTAGACGTTCCACATGTAGGCCAGGCTTTGCGAGCAGCAGTGGGCATAGTGGCATACCAGCTGCAACATGGTCATCGCCTTTCCAGTCAGCTTCCGCTATTCACAAGCATGGATGTCTGACCTCTGTGAGGTTTTAAGAAACTTTGAGGAATCAACACAGATGGTGAGCGGTGATAACGCTATTATCAGCGTAACCATCCCACTTCTGTGTCTACTCAAATGCTCGCTGCTCACAAATAAGGAAGACGCATTTGGCCCGAGCCCAATATGTTCGGCCCAAGCCCCCGAGCATTATGGTGCTTGATCAACACTAATATCCAGCCCATGAATGCAATGAACATTTCTTAAGAAATATAGGACATAAATCCAGAGAGTGATAGCTAATATTTGCAAGAAATGAAAATAAATTCTCAGTCTGAAAATACATTTTCAATTTATTTTCAATTATTTAAGTATGGGTGTAATACAGGCTGTTTTTTTGCACCCATATCATGTTCGCAGCCATAGTTATTGCTTCTGATGAACTGCAAGGAGGTTCAGGTATTGTATCCACAACATTGGAATACAAATATAAGGTCAATATCAGACAGGTGTAATACAGGCACTTTAGGGCTAGAGTTTGCATAGAGAGATGGAAAATTATATACCTGTATAATTCTTAATTTTTGCATGTAAAAATTTGCTTTCGCACTCCTTTTGGTTTTTGCATTTCTTCAACACATGCAGCAGTGAATATAGACAAGTATTGTATGTATGTTTGACCTCACATCTTGCCGATTATTTTTTTATTGGCATAATTGCTCTGCTAGATTATGTTTTTTGCTTATAATCACTGTCACAAAGTTGCATGAAAACGTAAATGTAGAATGTGAAAATTTAGAATTTGGCAAAATAGGCCAATGAGGTGCTTCATCCCTTTACAGCGCCTGCTTTGAGTGAGCTCCCATGAGACATCTTCACTGCCTGGCCCTGTCAGTCATTGGTAGGGGTGCAACATGAAGGGAAGTGAACATAGCCTCTGGGAGCAATGATGTACAATATAATTTGCATATTATAAAACATCATGTTCTCAAGAATGCGTTCATCTAGGAAGATGGGATCAAGACCATGATGTTCAACTGTCAAGCACACGTTTCAGGTGAGACACTTTTAATGCAACATACCTGATGACAGACCCCCTTTAATACAGATACAATATTCTTATTTTTTATTCAAACCTTGTGGAATATGTGTGTCCCGGGTAAGTATCCAAGAAGCCTCTCAAATGAGAAGCTTTTTCTGCCAGTCTCCTCTTAAGGTCTCTTGCACACGACCGTATGGCTTTTTCAGTATTTTGTGGTCCGCAAAAAACGGATCTGCAAAAAATACGGATGACGTCTGTGTGCATTCTGCTTTTTGCAGAACGGAACAGATGGCCCCTGATAGAACAATACTATCCTTGTCTGTTATGCGGACAATAATAGGACATGTTCTATCTTTGAACAGAACGGAAAAACAGAAATACGGAAATGGAAAACATACGGAATACCTTCCATTTTTTTGCAGATCCATTGAAATCCATTGAAATGAATGATTTTGTATACGTTCCGTATACGGAACGCATAAAATGAAACGGAAACGAAAAAAAAAAAGTTTGTGTGCAAGAGGCCTAAATGTCTATTCATCTTTTACATAGACTTGAACCTAAAAGAGCTTAGATTGCTAGCACGGCAATCCATAGAATGCTTTGACACTATTAATTATGTACCTGAGACACTGCCATACTAGGATAGAGTCTTAGTAGGAGATAAGAGTGGTCTATTACCTGCCCTCTCCTTGGTGCTGAGCGCTGCTGTCAGTGTACCCGAGACACTGCCGTGCTGGGCTAGAGTCTGAGAAGGAGATAGGAGCGGTCCATTATCTGCCCTCTCCTTGGTGCAGAGCGCTGCTGTCAGTGTACCCGAGACACTGCCGTGCTGGGCTAGAGTCAGGAGGAGACGGGAGAGGTCTATTACCTTCCCTCTCCTTGGTGCAGAGCGCTGCTGTCAGTGTACCCGAGACAATGCTGTGCTGGGCTAGAGTCTGAGGAGGAGATAGGAGTGGTCTATTACCTGCCCTCTCCTTAGTGCAGAGCGCTGCTGTCAGTGTACCCGAGACACTGCCGTGCTGGGCTAGAGTCTGAGGAGGAGATAGGAGCGGTCTATTACCTGCCCTCTCCTTGGTGCATAGCGCTGCTGTCAGTGTACCAGAGACACTGCCGTGCTGGGCTGGAGTGAGGAGGCGAATGGAGCAGTTTATTACCTGCCCTCTCCTTGGTGCAGAGCGCTGCTGTCAGTGTACCCGAGACACTTCCGTGCTTGACTAGAGTCAGGAGGAGATGGGAGAGGTCTATTACCTTCCCTTTCCTTGGTGCAGAGCGCTGCTGTTGGTGTACCAAAGACACTGCCGCGTCTCCCAAAACCTTACAGTAATCATCAAGAAACGACTTTATTCTGGTGTCACTTTTTATTTTAACCTATGAAGGTAAAACTGATAAATCACCACCTGCGCCAAATCACAAAAAAGTATCTCATCCCGCAAGAAATGAGCCCCTAAATTAGACAATCGTCAAATTCGGAAAATGGAAATGAAAAAGAAAAATCACATTTTAGCATTAATGATTTTAATTGTGTAAAACTGAAATTTTTTTAAAGTGGACATATTAGGTATTGCCGCATCCCTAAAGACCTGCTGTATGAAAATGTTACATGATCTACTGTAAAAAAATATAAAAAAATGCCAAAACACAAAACAAGCAATTTTTTTTCTCACTTTGCCCCTTTTAAGTGTAATATTGACTGATCAAAAAAAAAAAATCATATGTACCCAAAAATTGTACCTATAACAATGTCAACTTTTCCTGCAAGAAAAATAAAAGAAAACACAAAAACATTTTTGTTAATAAAAATGCTTTATTATGCAAAACTGAAACAAAAATATAAAATCCGTAACAGCCTGCTCTATAAAAACTGCACATGATCTATCCTGTCAGGAGAACTCAGTAAAAAACAAAAATAAACACTGTGCCACAACAGCCATTTCGTCGTTACCTTGCCTCACAAGCATTATATCAAGCGATCAAAAATCATATGAACTCCAAAATAGCAAGAAAAAAACTGATTCCATAGTTTCCAAAATGGGGTCACTTATTGGGAGTTTCTACTTTAGGGGGGCATAAAGGGGGTTCAAATGTGAGATGGGGCCTAATATCTGCTTTCCAAAATCCATTCGGCGCTCCTTCCCTTCTGCGCTCTGCCGTGTGCCCATACACAGGATTACAACCACATATATTTGGAGCATTGGCTTAGAATCCTGTTGACCCTGTGTCCCACATGTCCACACAAAGGATCCTTTTACCTGATAAGCGAGCATTTTGCTTGTTCTTAGTGTAATCAGTGGTACCAGTGTAATCAGCAGATTATCCATTATCGTTCATACATTAGCAATAATCTGTCTGAACATCTGGTACTGTAAAAGATCCTTTAGGATAGTTTATTTCTCAGCCCATTTATCATTAGGAGTCTGCTTCTCTGCGTATGTTTCATTAATTTCCTGCTCACTCCTCCCACGAAATTTGGCACACAGGTACATCAGGTGTCCGGAAAGGTTTTAGACCGGGTCTCAGCTCTCTAGGATGCACTGTTCCTGAGATATTCCCAAAAAAATGCATTACCCAATAGAAGCCAGCCATACACACGGTCACATGTGCCTTATCAGTCAATAGAAGCTCACAGGCCCATAGTCTCCACATACACACAGTTTTACACCAGGTTTCCTTAACAACCCAGTCATTTTTCTCCAGTGCTGTAGGTCAGCTTTAAAAGGGCAGGGTGCTGTGGATGACACTGTTAAGGGAGCGAAGTGCTGTGCAGATCACAGTTAAGGGGGCAGGTAGGGTGGCCATTCAGGCTACCCTCAAAAGATAGACTTAAAAACCCTGCCCCCAGGTCGAGCTAAGCCATGCCCCCGACCCGGTCAGGTCACGCTCCCTCCCACTCCACAGCCGACGGGGATAGAAAAAATGAAGGTAAAAATCAACTTATGTCAGCTGCAGGGGTGGGAAGGAGGGTGAATTTCTCCCTGCAGATCACGCTCAGACAACACAGTGCTGCTGTCTGAGAGTGAGCTGTTCATGCTGTGGATGTTACTGTTAAAGGAGCAGGCCGCTGTGGAGGTCACTGTTAAAAGGGCGGGCACTGTGAGGTCACTGTTAAGGGAGCGGGGTACAGTGGAGGTCACTGTTAAAGGAGTGGGGTAATGTGGCAGTCACTGTTAAAGGGGCAGTCGCTGTCGAGGTATCTGTTAAGGGGGCCGGGAATGGTGGAGGTCACAGTTTAGGGGACTGTAACCTATAGTCAGTGTTAAGGGGCGGGTGCTGTAGAGGTCACTGTTAAGGGGACGGACCCTTGTGGAGGTCACTGTCAAGGGGTGGAGTGCTGTGGAACTCACTGTTAAAGGGGAAGGCTGCTGTGAAGGTCAAAGTTAAGATGGTGAGCTGCTGTGGACGTCCCATTTTAAGGAGACATGGCACTGTGGGGGGGTCAGTGTTAAGCGGTGGGGGGCTGTAGAGGTCACTGTTAAGGGGGTTGGTACTATAAATGTCACTGCAATAGTGGATACTGTCAATATCTTTTAATGACACACACTAACATTAAATGAAATAGATGAAATATACCCGTGTGAAGCCAGGTCCTTCAGCTAGTTTCTTATAGCGCTCTTGAAAAATTTAAGCTGCACAGTTGTCATAAATCTTCCCCAATGTGTCCACATACCTGTTCCACCTGCTATCATTCCAACCTGACGGGCAAACTTTCTCTCAGCTGGAGATCTCTTGTTTGGTTGAATATCGAAGTAACCTCATAAAAGGAAGCCCAAAAATTGATATTGTTAGTATGTAATAGCAATGTGTGTTTCTAGATTCTTTATTGTGCTCTATGGGGCCTGAATTTGATACTGCTATCCATAATTGCCCAACGAATGGTACAGTGTCCTTAAATACACTGCAAAGCAGAGAAAGTGTTAATATAATAATATTTCATGTATTATGCGCATGTACTACAAATCCCATAAGGTTATGGGAGGTCCCATGTGGCTAGACAGGGCTGCTCCACCCTTCCTCACCAGGTTCGAAGGAATTCCTTTATGGATTTGTGACGAAATGCAAAACGAAACTGCCTTTAAAGGGAACCTGTCATCAACTTTATGCTCCCTGTACTAATGGTAGCATAAAGTAGAGACAGGTGAGTTGATTTCAGAGGTCTGTCATTAAAAAGTTAGGCTACTTTCACACTCTCGTTTTTGCTTTCCGTTTGTGAGAGCCGTTCAGTGCTCTCACAAGCGTTCCAAAACGGATCAGTTTTGCCCTAATGCATTTTGAATGGAAAAAGATCTGCTCAGAATGCATCGGTTTGCATCAAGTTCATTCTCCATTCCACTTTGTAGGTGGACACCAAAATGCTGCCTGCAGCGTTTTGGTGTCCATCTGATGAAACTGAGCCAAACGGTTTGCGGACCACAAAAAAGTCACGGTCGTGTGCATGTAGCCTAACAGTTATATTACTCTGTTTATTCAACCCAATATGAGAATCAAGGCATAATTGAATTTCTTGGATGGACACCAGATTAATGGTTATATTACACTGTTTATTCACCCCAATTTGAGAATAGAGACGTAATAGAATTACTTATCTATTAAAGAAGGTGGACACCCAAATAATGGTTATATTACACAGTTTATACATCCCAATTTGAGAATAAAGGCGTAATAGAATTGCATATCTAATAAACAAGATAGGCACCACAATAACGGTTAGATTACACAGCTTATTCACCCAAATTTGAGAATAAAGGCGCAATAGAATTGATTATCTATTAAACTAGGTGGACTCGTTTATTTAGATAGCTCTGTTCCCTACACAGGGAATTGATTAATCACTTGAGCCTACACTGTGCTGCAATCTCCCTATGTCCTTACTACAGTGTCTGAAAACTCTCCCTATGATCTCCCTACACTGTCCCTATCCCAGATGATACTATTAAAAGCTCTGTAAAACACTTTCCCTTGCACTTATCACATCTGTCCCTATGCTCAGTTTACTGTAAAAAGGCAGAGACCAGACAGGATGAGGCTTTTTATAGGGCTGTGACAACACAGGGGCTGGATATCTGCTGGCTGCACAGCATTATGGATGATCCCTTGTTCCCGAGCTTCTTATTTTGTAACATGTGCAGCAGCTATTTTAGAAAAAAATCCAATTTATTACCATGAAGCACAAGGAAACATCACTTTTTCTTATTCTGGGACTACATTTTTGGCCTTTTGAATCAATTACTGATTTTCCATATAGTTATGCACTGAAGTTAAAATGGTTTCAACTTACAAAGGCCGTCCCGGATCCAATTAATATTGTAACTTGAGGGACCAATGTACTGGCACTATATACTAGCACTACAGGGGGCTTATATATACCTGCGCTACAGAGGGGGGCGGCAGAAAATTATTATATACTTAACTATGGGGGAGCTTCATGATACAGGTGGCACTACAGGAGGGGCATTATAAATATTGGGGGCACTGGTGACATTATTACTACCAGGGATACTGTGGGGGAATTGTTATTATTGGGCACAATATGGACAGTATTGCTATTAATGAGAGCACTGTTGGGGAGTATAGTCACTAATGTTGAGTGAATTGAAATATCCAAAGTGGACTTCGATCGGAATTTTCCGAAAAATTGGTAACAAATCAATTTTTCGTAAAATACATGGGCCAGGGAGCATCCACATCGCTCTATAAAATATCTATCTATAATAAATTATAAAAATTTAGATTAAAGGGGTTTTCCGAGATTTTTTATTAACGACCTATCCTTGGTATAGGTCATCAGTATCTGATAGGTGGTTACCAAGCACACTCAGCCCCAATCACTTCTATTGGGCTTAGCACGATACCAAGCACAGCCGCTATACAATGTATCGCTGCACGTAGATGGCCCTGGCACTCACAGAAGCGCAGGTGCTGGTGCCTTCTAATAACAGTTAATTAATAGGCTGGGTTAATAGGCAGGGTTCCAAGGTATCGGATCCCCACCAATCAGATACTGATGACCTAAGTCATCAGTGTCAAAATCTCGGAAAGCACCTTTAAATTATAATATACAGACGTGGACAAAATTGTTGGTACCCTTTGGTCAATGAAAGAAAAAGTCACAATGGTCACAGAAATAACTTTAATCTGACAAAAGTAATAATAAATTAAAATTCTATAAATGTTAACCAATGAAAGTCAGACATTGTTTTTCAACCATGCTTCAACAGAATTATGTAAAAAAATAAACTCATGAAACAGGCATGGACAAAAATGATGGTACCCCTAGAAAACACAGAACATAATGTGACCAAAGGGACATGTTAATTCAAGGTGTGTCCACTAATTAGCATCACAGGTGTCTACAACCTTGTAATCAGCCATTGGGCCTATATATATGGCTCCAGGTAATCACTGTGTTGTTTGGTGATATGGTGTGTACCACACTCGACATGGACCAGAGGAAGCAAAGGAAAGAGCTGTCTCAAGAGATCAGAAAGAAAATTATAGACAAGCATGTTAAAGGTAAAGGCTATAAGACCATCTCCAAGCAACTAGATGTTCCTGTGAGTACAGTTGCACATATTATTCATAAGTTTAAGATCCATGGGACTGTAGCCAACCTCCCTGGACGTGGCCGCAGGAGGAAAATTGATGACAAATCTAAGAGACGGATAATCCGAATGGTAACAAAAGAGCCTAGAAAGACTTCTAAAGAGATTCAAGGTGAACTTCATGCTCAAGGAACATCAGTGTCAGATCGCACCATCCGTCGTTGTTTGAGCCAAAGTGGACTACATGGGAGACGACCAAGGAGGACACCATTGTTGAAAACGAATCATAAAAAAGCAAGACTGGAATATGCCAAACTACATGTTGACAAGCCACAAAGCTTCTGGGAGAATGTCCTGTGGACAGATGAGACAAAAATCGAAGTTTTTGCCAAGGCACATCAGCTGTATGTTCACAGACGAAAAAATGAAGCATATCAAGAAAAGAACACTGTCCCTACTGTGAAACATGGAGGAGGCTCTGTTATGTTCTGGGGCTGCTTTGCTGCGTCTGGCACAGGGTGTCTTGAATCTGTGCAGGGTACAATGAAATCTCAAGACTATCAAGGAATTCTAGAGAGAAATGTACTAGCCAGTGTCAGAAAGCTTGGTCTCAGTCGCAGGTCATGGGTCTTGCAACAGGACAATGACCCAAAACACACCGCTAAAAACACCCAAGAATGGCTAAGAGGAAAAAATTGGACTATTCTAAAGTGGCCTTCTATGAGCCCTGACCTCAATCCTATTGAGCATCTTTGGAAGGAGCTGAAACATGCAGTCTGGAAAAGGCACCCTTCAAACCGGACACAACTGGAGCAGTTTGCTCATGAGGAGTGGGCCAAAATACCTGCTGAGAGGTGCAGATGTCTCATTGACAGTTACAGGAAGCGTTTGATTGCAGTGATTGCCTCAAAAGGTTGCGCAACAAAATATTAAGTTAGGGGTACCATCATTTTTGTCCATGCCTGTTTCATGAGTTTATTTTTTTACATAATTCTGTTGAAGCATGGTTGAAAAACAATGTCTGACTTTCATTGGTTAACATTTATAGAATTTTAATTTATTATTACTTTTGTCAGATTAAAGTTATTTCTGTGACCATTGTGACTTTTTCTTTCATTGACCAAAGGGTACCAACAATTTTGTCCACGTCTGTATATACAGTCATGTGAAAAAATTAGGACACCCTTTAAAAGCATGTGGTTTTTTGTAACATTTTTAATAAAAGGTTATTTCATCTCCGTTTCAACAATACAGAGAGATTAAAGTAATCCAACTAAACAAAGAAAACTGAAGAAAAGTCTTTTCAAGATCTTCTGTAAATGTCATTCTACAAAAATGCCTATTCTAACTGAGGAAAAAGATAGGACACCCTTGCCCCTAATAGCGAGTGTTACCTCCTTTGGCTGAAATAACTGCAGTGAGACGGTTCTTGTAGCCATCTACCAGTCTTCGACATCGGTCTGAGGAAATTTTACCCCACTCCTCAATGCAGAACTTTTTCAGCTGTGAGATGTTTGAGGGGTTTCTTGCACGTACAGCCCTTTTCAAGTCACCCCACAGCATCTCAATGGGATTCAAATCTGGACTTTGACTTGGCCATTCCAGGACTCTCCATTTCTTCTTTTTCAGCCAATCTTTGGTTGATTTACTAGTATGTTTTGGGTCATTGTCATGTTGCATGGTCCAGTTCCGCTTCAGCTTTAATTTTCTAACTGATGGTCTCACATGTTCTTCAAGCACCTTCTGATACACAGTAGAATTCATCGTGGATTCTATGATGGTGAGCTGACCAGGTCCTGCTGCAGCAAAGCAGCCCCAAACCATGACACTTCCACCTCCATGCTTCACAGTTGGTATGAGGTTCTTTTCTTGGAATGCTGTGTTTGGTTTACGCCAAACATGTCCTCTGCTGTTGTGTCCAAATAATTCAATTTTGGACTCATCTGTCCAAAGAACATTATTCCAGAAGTCCTGGTCTTTGTCAACTTTATCTCTGGCAAATGTCAGTCTGGCCTCGATGTTTCTCTTGGAAAGCAAAGGTTTCCTCCTTGCACACCTCCCATGCAAGTTAAACTTGTACAGTCTCTTTCTGATTGTAGAGGCATGTACTTCTACATCAACAGTAGCCAGAGCCTGCTGTAGTTCTCGAGATGACACGTTAGGGTTTTTGGAGACCTCTTTTAGCATCTTGCGGTCTGCTCTTGGGGTGAACTTGCTGGGGCGACCAGTCCTGGGCATGTTGGCAGTTGTTTTGAAAGCCCTCCACTTGTAGACTATCTTCCGGACAGTGGAATGGCTGATTTCAAAATCTTTTGAGATCTTTTTAAATCCCTTCCCAGACTCATAGGCTGCTATAATCTTTTTTCTGAAGTCCTCTGACAGCTCTTTTGCTCTCACCATGGTGCTCACTCTCACTTCAACAGTCAGGAGCACACCAAACTAAATGTCTGAGGTTTAAATAGGGCAAGCCTCATTCAACATGCAGAGTAACGATCTACTAATTATGTGCACCTGGTGTGATATACCTGTGTGAGATCTGAGCCAATTTAAGAGGGAATACATGTGAGGGTGTCCTATCTTTTTCCTCAGTTAGAATAGGCATTTTTGTAGAATGACATTTACAGAAGATCTTGAAAAGACTTTTCTTCAGTTTTCTTTGTTTAGTTGGATTACTTTAATCTCTCTGTATTGTTGAAACGGAGATGAAATAACCTTTTATTAAAAATGTTACAAAAAACCACATGCTTTCAAAGGGTGTCCTAATTTTTTCACATGACTGTATATATATATATATATATATATATATATATATATATATACACACACTGAGCAAAAATATAAACGCAACAGTTTCGGTTTTGCTCCCATTTTGCATGAGCTGAGCTCAAAGATGTGAAACATTTTCTACATACACAAAAGACCCATTACTCTCAAATATTGTTCACAAATCTGTCTAAATCTGTGTTAGCAAATATCTCTATTAGAGGACGTAAAAAAAATGCCGCTTGCAACTAACATGTTATGGCACTTTTGTGACGCAAAATAAATGATAAATATCTCCCCATGTGTAGCAGCACCCAAATACAGAGATATAGTACCTTTTCCTTGATATACAAGAAGTCCCTTTGGACCTTGAAATTCAATAGTTTCCCCTATAGAGAGATTGTCCAGGTACTGGGACATCTTGCCTCCATCTGGAAAGTCTGGATTTTGATATTTAAAGTAGACCTTTAATAAAAGAATGGTACAATAAGAAATATGTTTTTATATATTCATCTTTACTGTATCCTTTATTAGTATTCAAACAGCAGTAAAGGGCTTAGCTCACCTGCAATCACTTAGGGAGGCACAGAACCAGGCACTGAGTATAATCCAAGGAGAGATATCCAGCTTCCAATAAAAAAGTGATGCCCTTTATTCTTTAAAGCAATAAAATATCCAATGACACCCGTTCTACACTTTGAGCTACAAAAGATGTAGGGCCAGATTTATCATTAGCTCAAGTCAGAATAATGGAGTGAAAAAGTTGCAAATTTTTGCGCAATCGCTTAAACTGCGCAAAAATTCGCAACTTTTTTCTGCTCTGCACTATGCTCGCCAGTTTTCTGAAAGTGGGCGTGTTTTCTTATGTAAATGAATCTCTAGACAGATTTACTATTGGGACTATTTAAAAAGTCGCAAAAAAGTCGCAATTTCACTCCAGTGAGGACCATGCTAATCTTATGAGACTTTTTAATAGAACATGCGACTTTTTCATAAAAACGTGCGACTTTTTCATAAAAACTTGCGACTTTTTCGTAAAGATGTGCGACTTTTGTAAAGCTGCTTACTGACGGATAAACTGCTACCGTCAAACCACATTTATTACAGTCTTAAAGGGCCGATCATAAATCTGACTTGGCTAAAACTGACTTTAGCCATATGTTAAAGTGGAGTGAGTTGTCAGAGTCGTGATAAATCTGGCCCGTAGTGTCTACTTTATGAAAGTAGCTGCGGATACATTTCTGATACAATAGTGAGGGATGTCAGACAAATGTTTCCTTATATGCATCTCGATGTCATTTGTAGTGCACCCAACTTACTTCAAGGAAAATGCACTGCAAGTGGTTAGATATACAGCATATTCAGTGTTACAATTTAAATCAAGTTCAATAGTAAAAGTCTCTCCACTTGCAGAAGATGTCACTTTTTGAGAGGGTTGCATATACTTACAGCAAATCCTTCTGTTATGGCTATATTTATGGCAAGCGCCCGACTGTATAGGGAGGGTGCTCAGGGACTGATGGTCCTCCCCCTCCCCCCTTAGGGTGAGTAGGGAGTCTGGTTCCGTAGGTGGCAGATTAGAGTCATTAAGGGTTAATTTACTGGGGATCCTCCTTAGAGAGGATGGGGGCGGTGCAGCAAATCCTGAGGGTTACATATAACCCCTCTCTGTTCTGGTCACTTCCTCTTGCAAGTGTAAGCAAATAGGTGTGTTATGTACCCCTTTGCTCTGTCCACACTAAGGTGCTGCAAGAAGGTACTGCCCTTAAGGAAGCCTCCTGGCGGGTTTCATGAGGAGGGTGAGGATTATCTGCGCTCAGTTTTGAGCAGCCTCAGCTCCTCCCTGCCATCCTCCTCCCCTGTACCTGCTTCTGTGCCTAGTGTGGAGCTGCCGCGGCATGCGTGCAGCTCCAGCACTTCACTGGGGGGCCGGCGGTCTGCTCGGCGTAACCGCCACCAGCCCGACTCGGTCATAATCCCCCAGCTGCCCGCTTCTCCTGGCATGTCTAGAGCGGAGTTCCAGCCCAGCCTAGTGAAGTTTTGCAGAGCTGAGCCGTGGCTCCGCCCCTCCCCAGCGGTGCTTCTGGCACATAGGTGTTGGGCAGCACATGCCAGGCAATTTTGTTAAACATGAGGGAAACCCCCACACCCTCTCCATTGTAGTCCCTATTGTGCCCCCCCCCCCCTGCTAATGTAGGGCAGCATGGGGGGTTACTGCAGCTCCCACTGCTTCAGGCAGAGCTCCTTCAGTGCCCATGATGCAAGCTGGAGCGCTGTGCCTGACCCCGCCCCCTTCCCCTGCAGCGCTTACAGGGCGCTCGTAATGGGCACCACTTGGCAGGCAAGTTCTTTTGTCACTATGAGGCCTTGGGAGAGCTCTTCGCCTGCCCCTAGCATCCCCCTACACCCCTTTTCCATCCCGGATTACAGTGTTACTGCTAATATAATATTGCCTCAAAGTGGAGTTACTGCTACCCCTGTCCCTTCTAGTACTGTTGGGTGATCGGGGTCTTTGTTGGAGCCTGTTATGGACCCCCCTTTTGATTGCAGTGCACCTGCTCCTTTAGGCTTGCCTCGCAGGGTGTTCCTGCTGTCCCTGCTTCTGCGATCGGTGCCCCTCCAGTACCATTGGGGCTATCTGGGTCTCATTTGGAGCCCATTTTGGCCACCTCCCCCTCCCCCACAGGTCACGCAGGTGCAGGGAGCTCTCTGTTTACGCAAGCGCCAGTCACATCACCGTTACAGGGTTTCCAGGAGAAGTGGATGCTCCAGATCCTCCAGGTGGCGCTCACTGTTGTCTTTGGACGGAATGTCAGGCGCATCTGAGGAGTATGGTCTGATGTTGCGATCGAAAAGTGTAAGCGGCTGGTGCCTGACCATCAATCCAGGGTTCACTGCAGCGACCCTGTGGGATGGAATTCCTGTACCCGCTCCTTTGGCAGTGCCGTCCCCTCCTACGACTGGTGGGGGGGTGGGAGGTCTTGTGTAGATTTTGAATCATTACATTATATGGGCACTTTTAGATACGGGGTCCCCCTGCCCCTCCAGTCGAACTGGTAGCTCTGTGGTACCACAATAGCTTCATGGGTAGCATTCCTGGTTTTAAAACTCCTTTGGTTTATGTTAGTTGTGTACAGGTTTGAAGCTGGGAGGTTTCCCAGTCATAGTTTACCTGAGCTTGTGCAACTGCGGGTTTAGCACTTGGGGTATCCATATCCTATAGAAGAGGTTTTTCTCGACTATACGTCCACAAAAAAATAACAAACAAATAAATAAATAAACATACACAGAATGCAACAAAGCCCTTCTGTCAGTGTCGGTTTCGTGCGTTGGTTGCCACCTGGCACGGAAGTGCAACGCCCCCCCCCCCCCCCCTTTAAGGGACTGGTTGGGCCAAGTATGTGGATTCCCAGGGTAGTGTAGCAGTAAGGCCACAAGTTGATATGTGTGGCGGGTATTTTGGTTCCCCTACCTGGAAACGGTTGGATTCTTAATGTGGTCGTCAGAAGTAGTGCAATGAGTAATTAATTTGTATGGTGTAGAAATCCTGTTAAGTCCAGAATGGATTGTAAAGAAATGTGGATGGGCACTCATATATGGAGGTAATTAGGACACAATTTATTATTAAAATATACAATATAGATACAATCACAATATAAAATCCGTAAATAATGTGGTACAATGAATTATACTATTTTCAAGAACTGGGGCTGATGACCCAAGCAAATCCCCACTTGGTACTCTCAGGGCTGTATGGTCCCGGGAGTTTGAGTGTTATAATGCAGGTGGGATAATTGCGGTGATCAGTCCCTGCTCAAATCTATGATATTTCTCTATAATAACATTGATAGGATACCAACATGCCTATAAAAACATTTTTTCACCTATGGTGATATAATTGGTCCTAAAAGGTATTGCCACTTCGATGTCCTGTATTAATATTTCATGGCCTTAAAAATATTATTGCACATATAGACAAAGTTCCTTGGTAGTCTTTGTATGTAACCAGTCTCTTTATATATCCACAAAGAACTGTTGCAGAATATAGCCAGTCTTTTTGTATCAATAGGGAGCTGTTGTATCCAGATTGAATCGATGTAATGGAAATCCTTAATATGCGTTTCCAATGCAATTCATTATGTTCCCATGATTGTTTTACAACATATCTCAAATCTTTACCCACTGTCACGGCTGTTTAAGGGTAACCAGAGCATACACAGTAAGAAGAGCTACTGACCGGACCCCAAACTAGGGAAGAGAAAGGGTGACCCCTGTCAGACCCTCAACACTCTCCCTATGCTGCTAAAGCACATGCCCGGATCCAAATGGTGGAACGAGGCATGCCCGCGTACCTTAGACTGATGAGCCCTGTAACCCCTACAATAGTGGAAGGGGCACGGCCACCGGTGCCCTGCTCAGAATATGGAGGGAACCGTGGCCACCTCAGATCCAGTCAGGAAATCCCAGGTACACAACAAAGTCTGCACACTTAGCTGATGGAGCTGCAGCCGCAGAGAAGACGGATCCAAGGGCCGCTGGCAATATCCGGAGTGCTTGCAGCAGCAGAACACAGGTCCAGAGAACTAGTAGCTAAAGAAGTGAAGATACTCAAGGCAGAGCTACAACTGAAAAGAGAAATATAATCCACGCCCTGCAATAGGAGGAGGGGTGATTTAAAGGCAGGGAAATTAGGAGAGACAGCTGGGAGTAAAGACCTCATCACAGGGGCGGAGAAACAGAACAGTGAGAACACCTCCAAACTCTAAGTGACATCATCACAGGGGTGGAGACACAGAGCTGTGAGAACGTCTCAAAGCTCTGGTAGTGACAGTACCCCCCCTCTACGGGTGGACTCCGGACACCCAGGACCCACCTTCCCAGGATGAGCCCTATGAAATGCCCTGATAAGGCGAGTGGCTTTAATGTCCGACATCGGAACCCACATCCTCTCCTCAGGACCATAACCCTTCCAATGAACGAGGTACTGAAGAGAACCGCGGACAATGCGAGAGTCCACAATTCTGGAAACCTCAAACTCCAGATTGCCATCAACCAAAATCGGAGGAGGAGGCAAAGAGGAGGGTACCGTGGGCTGGACATATGGTTTTAAGAGAGATCTGTGAAATACATTATGTATCTTCCAAACCCGTGGAAGATCAAGGCGGAAGGCAACAGGATTGATGACTGACAAAATTTTATAAGGCCCAATAAACTTGGGACCCAATTTCCAGGAGGGAACCTTCAGTTTAATATTTCTTGTAGACAACCACACCAGATCACCCACATTCAGGTCCGGACCAGGCACACGTCTCTTATCAGCCACACGCTTATACTTCTCACTCATCTTTCTGAGATTACTCTGAATCTTTTGCCAAATGGTAGACAAAGACGAGGAAAATCTCTCCTCCTCAGGTAAACCAGAAAGAGCCCCTCCCGAGAATGTCCCAAACTGCGGATGGAACCCATATGCACCAAAAAATGGTGACTTATCAGAAGATTCCTGACGACGGTTGTTCAAAGCAAACTCAGCAAGAGGGAGAAATGAACACCAATCCTCCTGGTTCTCTGCCACAAAACAGCGCAAATATGTCTCCAGATTCTGATTGAGGCGCTCAGTCTGACCATTCGACTGCGGGTGAAAAGCAGAAGAGAAGGACAGCCGAACCCCCAGGCGAGAACAGAAAGCCTTCCAGAACCTGGACACAAACTGCGTGCCTCTATCGGAAACAATCTCAGAGGGAATGCCGTGCAATTTAACAATATGATCGACAAAAGCTTGCGCCAACGTTTTAGCATTGGGTAAACCAGGGAAAGGAACGAAATGAGCCATCTTGCTAAAACGGTCCACGACCACCAGGATCACCGACTTCCCCGAGGAACGAGGAAGATCCGTGATAAAGTCCATGGACAGGTGTGTCCAAGGACGGGAAGGTATGGGTAACGGGAGAAGGGAACCTGAAGGTCGTGAACGAGGGACCTTAGCGCGAGCGCACGTCTCACAAGCCGCCACAAAACCCTCCACAGACTTACGAAGAGCCGGCCACCAAAATCTCCGAGCAATGAGATCTACCGTGGCTCTACTCCCGGGGTGACCAGCAAGAACCGTATCATGATGTTCCTTAAAGAGTTTGTGACGTAGCTCAGGAGGCACGAACAACTTCCCGGAGGGACAACGGGCAGGTGCCTCAGACTGGGCAGCCTGGACCTCGGCCTCCAAATCGGAATATAGAGCAGAAACAACTACCCCCTCCGCCAAAATGGGACCCGGGTCCTCGGAGTTTCCTCCTCCCGGAAAACAGCGAGAGAGAGCATCAGCCTTCACATTCTTGATCCCAGGGCGGAAAGTAACAACAAAATTGAATCTGGAGAAGAACAGAGACCATCTGGCCTGTCTCGGATTCATACGCCTGGCCGACTCCAAGTACGCCAGATTCTTATGGTCGGTAAAAACGGTGATAGGGTGCCTGGCCCCCTCCAACCAATGGCGCCATTCCTCGAAAGCCAACTTGATGGCCAACAACTCCCTATCTCCCACATCATAGTTTCTCTCTGCCGGGGAGAGTTTTCTAGAGAAAAAGGCACAAGGTCGCCATTTGGCAGGAGAGGGGCCCTGGGACAAAACTGCACCCACACCCACCTCGGAAGCATCCACCTCAACAATAAAAGGTAAGGAAACATCGGGATGCACCAAGATGGGAGCAGACGCAAAACTCTCTTTAATCTTAGAAAAGGCTGCAAGCGCCTCCTCCGACCAAGAGGAAAAATCCGTCCCCTTTTTTGTCATGTCAGTAAGGGGTTTGACAATAGAGGAATAATTCAAAATGAACTTTCTGTAGTAGTTAGCAAAACCCAGAAAGCGCATCAATGCCTTCTGATTTTCAGGAAGCTCCCACTCCAGCACAGCACGGACCTTCTCCGGATCCATGCGAAAACCAGAAGCAGAGAGGAGAAAACCCAGAAATTGAATCTCCGATACCATAAAAAGACATTTCTCCAGCTTGGCATACAGTTTATTTTCCCGCAGTATCTGCAGGACCTGAAAAAGATGATCCTGATGGGTCTGAACATCAGGGGAAAAAATCAAAATATCATCAAGATACACCAATACAAATTTCCCCATTAAATGATAGAAAATACTATTAACAAAATGCTGAAAGACGGCCGGAGCATTCATCAGGCCGAAAGGCATAACGAGATTCTCGAAATGCCCGTTAGGGGTATTAAAGGCCGTTTTCCATTCATCCCCCTCTCTGACCCTGACCAGGTTGTACGCGCCTCTCAGATCCAATTTGGAAAACACCTTGGCCCCAACAATTTGGTTGAAGAGGTCCGGGATCAGAGGAAGGGGATAGGGATCGCGAATCGTGATACGGTTCAGCTCCCTAAAATCTAAGCAAGGTCTCAGAGAGCCATCTTTTTTTTTAACAAAAAAAAACCCCGCGGCAACAGGCGACTTTGAGGGACGAATATGCCCCTTCTCGAGACTCTCGGAGATATAGGTTCGCATTGCGAGTCTTTCCGGTTGTGAGAGATTGTAGAGGCGTGCCTTTGGCAGCTTGGCGCCGGGAATGAGGTTAATGGGACAGTCAAACTCCCGGTGAGGAGGTAGCTCCCGAACACCGCTCTCGGAAAACACATCCGAGAACTCAGAGAGAAATGATGGCAGAGTTTTAGTAGACACCTCTGCAAGAGTGGCTGTGAGACAATTCTCTCTACAAAAGTCACTCCACTCATTTATTTGCCTTCCTTGCCAATCAATAGTGGGGTTATGTCTAGTGAGCCAGGGTAGCCCCAAAACTAGAGGAGAAGGCAATCCGTTAAGGACAAAACAAGATATCTCCTCCACATGAGTGTCACCTACAGCTAGCCGGATATTGTGAACAATGCCTTTCAGAGATCTCTGCGAGAGTGGGGCAGAGTCAATAGCAAAAACAGGTATATCCTTTTCTAATGTACAAACCTGAAAACCATGCAAGGCTACAAATTGAGTGTCAATAAGATTGACGGCCTGCTCCACTATCGACAAAAATCTCACAAGGAATGACTTTGCTCTCTAGCGCCACCCTGGCAGACAGGAGAAAACGGGAACTGCAGGTCAAAGGAAAAGCATCAATTCCCACATCAACTTTGCCCAAAGTAGCAGATGAAGCAGAACTTGATGATCTACCTCTTGAGGTTTTTCTCTTATTATCGCTCTTAGTACAGGTCAGGAATCTCCTAGACGGACAAACATTTGCCAAATGACCTATGCCCCCACAACAAAAACACACCATATTCTGAGGACTAAATCCTCTTTTATCAGGGGCAAGTCGGCCTAGCTGCATGGGCTCCTCCTCAGAGGGGAGCGAGACAGGATGAGACCCCTGCATACTGAATGAGTCCGCACCATTGCCCCTAGACTGACAATGGCTGGACGGAGAGGTCTTGTTTCTTTCCCTTAGACGCCTGTCAAGGCGTACCGCTAATGACATGGCAGACTCTAAGGACGTTGGTCTCTCATGGAAAGCAAAGGCATCTTTCAAACCCTCTGAGAGACCATGACAGAACTGACTTCGGAGTGCAGCATCATTCCAGCCTGAATCAGCTGCCCATCTCCGAAATTCAGAACAATAAAGCTCCGCAGACAGTTTGTTCTGGCATAGAACACGTAAGTTCGATTCTGCCAGAGCAACACGATCCGGGTCATCATATATCTGCCCCAGGGCCACAAAAAATCTTTCCACGGATCGAAGGGAAGGATCCCCTGATGGCAGCGAAAAAGCCCAAGTCTGAGCATTACCCTCTGAGCAGGGAGATGACAATCCTCACCCTCTGTTCCTCATTACCAGAGGAGTGGGGACACAAACAAAAATGGAGTTTACATGCCTCTCTGAAGCGAACAAAATTCTCACTGCCCCCGGAGAACGTTTCCGGAAGTGAGACCTTTGGCTCGCAACAGACTCCATGAGCCTGGAGCAGAGCCCAATGCTTGTAGCTGAGTCAGAGATTGACGGAGATCCGCTACTTCCAAAGAAAGACCCTGCATGCGGTCAACCAGGTCAGAAAGCGGATCCATGTCAACAAGGACGGTTTTGGTGGATTATAATGTCACGGCTGTTTAAGGGTAACCAGAGCATACACAGTAAGAAGAGCTACTGACCGGACCCCAAACTAGGGAAGAGAAAGGGTGACCCCTGTCAGACCCTCAACACTCTCCCTATGCTGCTAAAGCACATGCCCGGATCCAAATGGTGGAACGAGGCATGCCCGCGTACCTTAGACTGATGAGCCCTGTAACCCCTACAATAGTGGAAGGGGCACGGCCACCGGTGCCCTGCTCAGAATATGGAGGGAACCGTGGCCACCTCAGATCCAGTCAGGAAATCACCAGGTACACAACAAAGTCTGCACACTTAGCTGATGGAGCTGCAGCCGCAGAGAAGACGGATCCAAGGGCCGCTGGCAATATCCGGAGTGCTTGCAGCAGCAGAACACAGGTCCAGAGAACTAGTAGCTAAAGAAGTGAAGATACTCAAGGCAGAGCTACAACTGAAAAGAGAAATATAATCCACGCCCTGCAATAGGAGGAGGGGTGATTTAAAGGCAGGGAAATTAGGAGAGACAGCTGGGAGTAAAGACCTCATCACAGGGGCGGAGAAACAGAACAGTGAGAACACCTCCAAACTCTAAGTGACATCATCACAGGGGTGGAGACACAGAGCTGTGAGAACGTCTCAAAGCTCTGGTAGTGACACCCACTGTGTGGGCTCACCTTAGCCTGCAAACTTGCTGGGACTTGCGAGTAGGTCCGTGCTCCACACTATATACCGGTGTCCCGGTTGTGGAGTTTAATCGCGTCCCACGTGTCTCTCACCACTGGTTTTGAAGTCCGGTTTGGTGTGAGGATCACGTACCTTCCAGGCGCAGGTAAATGACGTCTTCTGGTCTTTTTTGGATAAAGTAGAAAAGGCTTCTATTTCTTCAAAAGTGCACTTAAATTCATGCAAACAGGGTACTTGTTCGGGGTCTTCCTCCAGATGTGTTTCGGGGAGACGCTGTCCCCTTCCTCAGTGGCATACCCCGATTTTCTAAATCATTGTGTTTTATACTAGTTTCCGGTCTTTCTCAAAATCCGTTCTGGATTTGAGTTGTATCTCAAGGACCGGTCAGAATCCGCATTTTTAGAGCGTTCTATGTTGCTTGCTGTTTCAATGTGGCTTTTTTTTGTAAAGGTGCGTTTTTTTTCACTATCTTTGCAGTCTTATATGTGCAATTGAATCCAATTACAAATATTGCTTTTTAATGTTTAATTTTCATGTTATTGTCCTTCTCACTTAGTATATTGTTACCACTATCCTTTTTCAAGGATGAATTCTTCACCATAAATATCAGCAATTAAAAACATATATGAATCAATATGTTAAAAATATTTAAAAAATAATTAAAAAAATAAATAAATAAATAAGAAACCTATATATCAACTGCAGACTTTCACCGCTTCTATGGCAGAAAAACATTTTCTCTCTGCAAAGAGGTCTCTTTAGGGTTATCTTTGACTCAGAACATATATGGTTTGTCTGCGTTTTTTTCATAAATTATTCTTTCGCTTCAATTGGCATTTCTATACTGTCTGGGGTCCATTTTTGACATGTGAAATAATGTCATAACGGCTTCATGGATAAGATGTAGAAGATATAGAAGAAAAGGGGAGTCGCCAGTTTTTGTCTATATGATATCCCACACGATCCATGTAACAGTTTTTGGTCCCACCGGTCTTTCGGCAGGTCTTATTGCAGTTTGTTTTTGGTGAAGCTCAGTCCCTCCGGGTGTCCTTCCGTTTTTTCCCTTGCAGCTTGAGTGTAGGAGCTTACTTCTCCTAACTGGATCGTAATTTTCCTTTTATGTGTCTAAAGCTATAGCTCAGTGGGAAGACACTTGCTTTACAAGTAGTGTCCATGGGTTCAAAAGCCCTTTCAGGCTTTGCTAGGCAAGCTTATAGCTCAGCGGTAATGCAATTGCCTCATGTCCAAACCCCTTTCAGCCTCTAAAAAATGTAAACGGTTTAAAGAATAAAAAAAATAAAAATAAACATGGGAGAGTATAAGGGAGCGGTATATTTAGGTGCTTTCCTGTGTGAAGTACCGTAGTACTGCCTGTTATGCTCCTACTTGCGGGCACTAGGACGTGTGTATGATAAAAAAACTAAACATAAACTAAATTTGTTCTATTTGGGCTTTCAAAAATAACATATATGACATGGTTAGTTCATATATATATGAAGACAAGGCGCAGTAGTAGTAATCCTTCTAGCATTCAGCTCTATAGCCCGTGGTTATGGACCTTACTTTAATGTAGATGGGTGTGAGTTCATATCATCACAGCCACATTTAGGTGTTTCTCATGCTGAAGTCTACGGTACTGGTCCCCCGGACCAAGGTTCTGTTGGTATGGTTGATGACTGGGCACTTCTGCTGAGATTCTAACATGTTTTATGCAGGCTGGCAGCTTGGTGGTAATGCACTTTCCTCATGTCTAGTTTTATAGGAGTTATAGTGTGGTGGGATCCAGTAGGGCCGAATCCAATGTACACGATGTAAGCAGTACAAGAGACTTTATTCTAGTCCAGCTTGGTTGGCTGCCAGCAGGGCGGTATTGGTATACTGCTGCCGCATGGTTTGTACGAAGCAGGGCTGCCCCTAGTTGAGTGGATATTGTGGAATCAGTAGTCGCAGGTATAATCAGATGGTAAGCCAGAAGCGGATAACCAGGTCCGTTCGTAGACATCGCTCAGGGAGGAGCCTTTGTACAAACACAATTCATGGAGTTACACAGTAAAACTGCAGCCTTTCATTCCTCGTTGAGATCTAGGTTTTGATGCGGGTCAGGCACACTGACTGGTCCTCTTGACAGGACTTCACAGGTCGGCATGGTGACCCTCCAAGCATCATTTTGCATGTATCGTTCATTGTACGGTAGGCGATACGGGTATAGTTAGGGAGTTAGGGAGTCTCCCTCAGCCCTCTGTTCTGGCTGATTGTGATATTTTCTCCAGGATGTTTGTCTCTTCATTCGAGGCAGCACTGCGTTAGGGGGGTTGTTATTCCAGAATTTTGTACGGGGTAATAGTACTCGGGATTGGGGTCCATCTATACATGTTAATATAAAGGGGTGTGTACCTCCCCTCCGCCCGGTTTGTTCCCGGTCTGGCCGGTTCATTGGGTATTCAATTGACTTCACGCCTGGTGGAGCTCCAATTCTTTTTCCCATCAGGATGGTTTCCCCTCTGCGGTTTTGCAATTTACATTGGTCTTTCCCCAAAAAATTGGATGACATATAAGTAATTTGTGGCTAGTTATACGATCCTCTTTTGTGTGCCCGAGCTAATTGTTTTTTCTTTCATGTTCGTGGTGTTCAGCGGTTTGATGGTTGGCCTTTCGTATCTTCTGTGCGGTGCAGAGAGAGGAACACAGGCCCGGTGGGCGCTCCTTTTTATTTTCGAGAGGTGGAAGTCTTTTGGAAAGGGATCTGGGAATTCAGGTGGTCATAATTTCTTCTAGAAGTGGTTGGTAAGAAGGTAATGTTTTTACCACAGCTTTGTCATGAGTAAAGCCTCATTCACACGTCAGTGTTTCATGGACATGTGCTGTACGTGTAATCAGCGGACAGCACACGTCCCCATTCGTATTCACACATCAGTGTTTTAGCATGATCCGTGGGTCAGTGTTTTTAGCATGGATGCATGCTCTATTTTGTCCGGATCACAGATCCATCACATCGATTATAGTCTACAGGTCCGTGAAAACCACGGATGCCATCTGTGTTTCACGGATCATTAAGAAGAGATGCTTTAAAAATGATTTTTCAGCTGTTCAGTGTCAGTGAAACACGGATGCAACACGGACAGCAAAAAAAGGACACACGGACCCAACACGGATCCTTCATGGACAGCTTCACGGATGCATCACTGAGCACCTGCTCACAGATTTGAGCACGGACGTGTGAATGAGGCTTAAGGCTCACACTTTAAGATCCGAAACGCGTAGACGTTAACGCTGTGTCTGTACTGTGTCATTGGAGATTTTATCGCTTTAAAGAATAAAGGTCATTTTTTTTATGGGAAGCTGGATGTCTCTCCTTGTTTTGGATTATTCTCGTGCCTTTTTTAGAGTGGATTGGTTTGTTTTCCCCAAATCTACACATGACATTATCATTACATATATTGGATAACTGCACAATCACTGATTTATAAATGCAGTTTTATGGTAATGACCATTCCTGTTTAAGGCAGTGCTTCTCAAATAGTGGGGCGCGCCCCCCAGGCTCCGTAAAGGGGGGCTCGTTCAGGGCCGGCCTTTGGGGTGTGTGGCAGTGTAATATGCGGCAGGGAGATGAGCGCTTCCATTGTGAAAGCGCTCATCTCCCTTCCTCTGATCAGAGGCCGGCGCAGTACGGAGCGGGGGCCGGGGGAGCGACTGGGAGGAGGAGCTGGGGGCCGGCAATAGCGGTGGGGCGGTCAAAAAAGTGTCACACATGTGGTATCGCCGTACTCAGGAGAAGTTGGGCAATGTGTTTTGGGGTGTCATTTTACATATACCCATGCTGGGTGAGATAAATATCTTGGTCAAATGCCAACTTTGTATAAAAAAAATGGGAAAAGTTGTCTTTTGCAGAGATATTTCTCTCACCCAGCATGGGCATATGTAAAATGACACCCCAAAACACATTGCCCAACTTCTCCTGAGTACGGCGATACCAGATGTGTGACACTTTTTTGCAGCCTAGGTGGGCAAAGGGGCACACATTCCAAAGAGCACCTTTAGGATTTCACAGGTCATTTTTTACAGATTTTGATTTCAAACTACTTACCACACATTTGGACCCCTAGAATGCCAGGGCAGTATAACTACGCCACAAGTGACCCCATTTTGGAAAGAAGACACCCCAAGGTATTCCGTGAGGGGTATGGTGAGTTCCTAGAATTTTTTATTTTTTGTCCCAAGTTAGCGGAAACTGATGATTTTTTTTTTATTTTATTTTTTTCTTACAAAGTCTCATATTCCACTAACTTGTGACAAAAAATAAAAAATTCCATAAACTCAACATACCCCTCACAAAATACCTTAGGGTGTCTTCTTTCCAAAATGGGGTCACTTGTGGGGTAGTTATGCTGCCTTGGCGTTCTAGGGGCCTAAATGTGTGGTAAGTAGTTTGAAATCAAAATCTGTAATAAATGGCCGGTGAAATCCTAAAGGTGCTCTTTGGAATGTCGGCCCCTTTGCCCACCTAGGCTGCAAAAAAGTATCCCACATCTGGTATCGCCGTACTCAGGAGAAGTTGGGCAATGTGTTTTGGGGTGTCATTTTACATATACCCATGCTGGGTGAGATAAATATCTCGTCAAAAGACAACTTTTCCCATTTTTTTATACAAAGTTGGCATTTGACCAAGATATTTATATCACCCAGCATGGGTATATGTAAAATGACACCCCAAAACACATTCCCCAACTTCTCCTGAGTATGGCAATACCACATGTGTGACACTTTTTTGCAGCTTAGGTGGGCAAAGGGGCACACATTCCAAAGAGCACCTTTCGGATTTCACCGGTCATTTTTTACAGATTTTGATTTCAAACTTCTTCTCACGCATATGGGCCCCTAAAATGCCAGGGCAGTATAACTACCCCACAAGTGACCCCATTTTGGAAAGAAGACACCCCAAGGTATTTTGTGATGGGCATAGTGAGTTCATGGAAGCTTTTGTTTTTTGTCACAAGTTAGTGGAATATGAGACTTAAAAAAATCATCATTTTCCGCTAACTTGTGACAAAAAATAAAAAGTTCTATGAACTCACTATGCCCATCAGCGAATACCTTAGGGCAGGGGTGTCAAACTCAAATTCATCGGGGGCCGCATCAGCAGTTTGGTCACCCTCAAAGGGCCGGTTGTATCTGTAGGTCTATGTGTCCACTCTTTATTATCATAAATTATTGTCACTGCATACAATTATTACTGTTTTTTGTAATAATGTAAGTAATGACTAGCTCTGAAAGCTTGACCTGCAAGCGCTGACTGGGGTCACATAGCATTATACTGATTTATGATGCTATGTAACCCTTACAGTTCTGGAATGTGTTGGATAACACTGACATAATGCTGTCAGTGTTATCCAACACATTCCAGAACTGTAAGGGTTACCGTATTTTTCGCCCTATAAGACGCACCGGCCCATAAGACGCACCTAGGTTTTTGAGGCGGAAAATAAGAAAGAAAAAAATTTGAACCAAAAGGTGTGCTTTTGGTGGGTTTTGAACTAATTGTGGTCTGTGGGTGGCACTGTTATGGGGGATCTGTGGGTGACGCACTGTTATGGGGGATCTGTGGGTGACACTTATGGGGGATCTGTGGGTGACACTTATGGGGGATCTGTGGGTGACACTTATGGGGGATCTGTGGGTGACACTTATGGGGGATCTGTGGGTGACACTTATGGGGGATCTGTGGGTGACACTTATGGGGGATCTGTGGGTGACACTTATGGGGGATCTGTGGGTGACACTTATGGGGGATCTGTGGGTGACACTTATGGGGGATCTGTGGGTGACACTTATGGGGGATCTGTGGGTGACACTTATGGGGGATCTGTGGGTGACACTTATGGGGGATCTGTGGGTGACACTTATGGGGGATCTGTGGGTGACACTTATGGGGGATCTGTGGGTGACACTTATGGGGGATCTGTGGGTGACACTTATGGGGGATCTGTGGGTGACACTTATGGGGGATCTGTGGGTGGCTCTTATGGGGGATCTGTGGGTGGCTCTTATGGGGGATCTGTGGGTGGCTCTTATATAGCATCTTATGCTATGTGTCATCCACAGATCCCCTCCATAAGTGTCCCTGTAGTGAATGACCCTCAATACACGGGCTAGCATCTGCTTTTATAATGACAGCGGCCCGTGCAGTGACTATTCTACTAGACGGGCCCCGCTCACTGTATAATCGTATCTCTAATAGTTAATGGTTACTGTATGTATATAATCGCATAAGGAGCGCTGTGTATTACCGGTACTTACAACTACAAGTGCTCGCCGAGAGGAGGGAGGAGGCAGGCCGGGAGGACAGGCGCTGGCAGCGTGAGTCATACGTCATGCACCCGCGCCGCCTGCTTCATTCATAAAGTGGGCGGCGCAGGCGCGTGATGTATGACTCACACTGCCAGCGACCATCCTCCCAGCCTGCCTCCTCCCGGCGAGCGCTTGTAGTTGTAAGTACCGGTAATACACAGAGCTCCTTATGCGATTATATACATATGGTAACCATTAACTATTAGAGATACGATTATACAGTGAGCGGGGCCCGTGTAGTAGAATAGTCACTGCACGGGCCCCGCTGTCATTATAAAAGCAGATGCCGGCCCCCAGCCCCTCCTCCCTCACAGCTGATACACCCGATACAGGAGCCGGGAAGAGCGGGGGCCGCCTGCAGGAAGTGATAATAAAAGGTGAAGGCTGGCGGCCGACGGCGGCTACGCGGGCCACATGACGAGGTCTGGTGGGCCGGATTCGGCCCGCGGACCTTGTGTTTGACACCCGTGCCTTAGGGTGTCTACTTTCCGAAATGGGGTCATTTGTGGGGGTTTTCTACTGTCTGGGCATTGTAGAACCTCAGGAAACATGACAGGTGCTCAGAAAGTCAGAGCTGCTTCAAAAAGCGGAAATTCACATTTTTGTACCATAGTTTGTAAACGCTATAACTTTTACCCAAACCATTTTTTTTTACCCAAACATTTTTTTTTATCAAAGACATGTTGAACAATAAATTTAGCGAAAAATTTATATATGGATGTCATTTTTTTTTGCAAAATTTTACAACTGAAAGTGAAAAATGTCATTTTTTTTGCAAAAAAATCGTTACATTTCGATTAATAACAAAAAAAAGTTAAAATGTCAGCAGCAATGAAATACCACCAAATGAAAGCTCTACTAGTGAGAAGAAAAGGAGGTAAAATTCATTTGGGTGGTAAGTTGCATGACCGAGCAATAAACCGCTAAAGTTGTGGAGTGCCGATTTGTAAAAAAGGGCCTGGTCACTAGGGGGGTAAAAACCTGTGGTCCTTAAGTGGTTAAAGACGGCCCTGGTTACCAAGCTAGCTACCTCACTTTCCTGAGCCTCCTCGCTACCACCTTTCCCCACATCTGCACCATATAGTGCTTACTTAGTGAGCAGCAAACTCTTCTCCAAATTGTCAACGCTTCTCAGTGTTGAAACTTGCCCGGTTAGATACTTGATGTGTGACAGGCACATTTTGAACAAATATATGCACCCTCAAACAGCTGTTCCAGGACTGCCTACATAAAAAATATATAGATGAAAATAGTATATAAAATATGATATATATAAAAAAAATGGGTAAGATGATGTATAGAAGGTGATATGCAAAAATGTTTTAATGATTATACAAAAATTACAATCAGTCCTGAGGTACAGATGTAGCAGGGTTAGCACTCCCGCTGTTAACTCAAATTTCTTAACTCGTTTCATTATCTTGAGACAAAAGACATTGAAAAGCAATTGAAGGTGTTTGCTTAGATTAGATAACCAAACTCAGAAATATCAGAAAAAAGGAGTGCTAACCATGCTACATCCGTAGTAAAAAAGAGTCTTTGGAGTAAAAGGAGCCAGAAAGATATCCAGGTGTCAGTCTAAGTGATAGGTGAAATCTTCATGTTTCACAACTATGAAAGTCTCTGATTGCCCTGGGGGGAAGGGGTTATGCCCATTGATAGGGGGTCAGAAGAGGGGAGAATAAGCCCCTTCAGAATGATCAGCCCCTTGAAATATTTAGGAGAAAACACCCTCTATTTTAGGGTGACACGGACCTCTCCTTTATGCTACACATAACTTGAAACAGAGGTATTAAATGATGGCCATGTATTACCAACGTGTGGCGTCTCACACTGAACCGGTGTAGTGCCCTAATACCCTTGATACCTTTGATTCCCCCGCGGTCTGACGACGATGGTCCTGTGTTCGGCGTGTGGCGGCGGCTCCTAAGCGGCTCCTAGGCGGCTTGTGATGCCACAGGATGTGTTGATGTCCGCGTCAGCAGGGGGGGGGTGAACAATTGGCGGTATAGTAATGGTCTGTTCGTTATCCAAAGATCGAGATCTCCTGTAACTGAATCCTTGTGTGAGATCAACCGGTGCTAATCCAGGATATGCAGGGTTCTTAGGGCGGTACAAACGCGTTTTCGGGGAGTGTCCTTCCCCTTCATCAGTGGTATCTGCATACTCTTACTTTGGGCTTTAAATACCTTCTAGTTGCATGTAATTATCTACTCATGCAATTATCCAATAAAAGTTGTTTAAGAACATAAAAAAGGTCATGAATGGTCTTATAAATAAACAATTAAGTTCCACTATAGATGTTGGTGATTATAATGATAGTAATAAAAACAAAAATACAAAAAATTAAATGGGATAAAAGATAATAAAAATGAAGGATAAAATGGAAATGTAGGTAATATTATAGGTGAATCAGGAATAAAAGGACAATAAAAGAAACGGTAGGAGAATAGTGATGAATAGAAGTGATTGCAGTATTTATATCTAAAAATATATACGGTATATAACTCTCATAATGGTAAATGGTGATGTGTCAGGAATAATATAATTGATATATGTGTTATATGATATCTTTCGTATTGGGTCTAGCTGGATGGAACTAGTAGTCCTATACTGATAAAAGGTCTGTGTTGATAATTTTAGATGAATTTGATGTTATTAATATGATTGGTTATCTGCTGTGTGATGATTATGATCTTCTTTGAAGTAGGTAGTCTTAGTCTATAGTGATGTGGGTCTGTTTGAGAGTAGAAATGTGAGTCTGTTTGAAAGTAGAAAAGTAGAAAGTGGATGGAGGCCCGCAGCCCGAGGGGGGGGGGGGGGGGTGTCACAGTGCTGGTAGACAGCCGGACTACGACTCCACATCGACCAGGGGCCTCACACCCTATTTAGAGGAAGCCAAAAATCTCCAATTGGGAATTCAGGCCCACTGGAATGATGGAGTTACATTCAAAGATATATTTAGATTCTATACGTGACATCTTTCTGATATGGTCGCCTCCTCTCTAGTCTCTTTCCACCTTCTCAATAGCAGCAAAGGAGAGACCAGTGGGGTCTTGATTATTATGTATTTAAAAATGTCTCGAAAATTGATGTTTTTCAAAAGCTGATTAGATTTTGTTAATATGTTCTGCCATTCTATTTCTTAATGTCCTTTTGGATCAGAACCAATCCGAGGACGGCGACCATATTAGAAAGATGTCACTTATAGAATCTAAATATATCTTTGAATTTAACTCCATTATTCCAGTGGGCCTGAATACCGAATTGGAGATTTTTGGCTTCCTCTAAATAGGGTGTGAGGCCCCTGGTCGATGTGGTGTCACAGATTGTGCACTCTGGCCTAGGGTGGTATGTGCCTAGCCTGGTGTATTGCCATACATTGGTATCACACCAATTAAGGTCCTACACATAAGTGTTCTTTCTTGTTTGTAAGTTTTTTTTTTACTCTGTAGGGAGAATTTATACATATTAAAAGTTAAGTTTTAACATGTCACTGCTCCCCTTCCTTTAGTATTGCATTGTTTTCGAGCAGCATTCAGGAGAACTGCACCCGCAGTCACTTATCCTGGTTAGACAATCCATTTTTTTCTCTATAACAACATTAGCATCAAGGTTTCCCAGGCCACTTTATGGTGACTCTGCATGTGTTGACGCAGGGCAATAGTTCCAACATTGGCACCATGGCAACGCTTCCCTTCCTGCCCACAGATTCTACACATGGCCATGCTGATGTCCTCTGTTGACTTGAATAAAAATTCCCACATAGGCGAGTATGGCATTTTTCTTCCACCACTGCATACTGACTGTCGCTGTCTCTATGAACCCATGCTCCACGAGTTGTTTCCAGACAGGTAGGCTCCAGAGTAGCAGACGTTCTACCCCAGGCACATTTTAGTCCAGACCTTACACTGCTGCCACCCTGCGGACTCACAGCCACGCTATCAACTTGCTGACTCAGCCGCTGCCTCATGTGCAAGTTGCCACCCTCATCCCCTGATAATGATGATGATGATGAAGCCCCCTCTTTACCTGACTCCCACGTGTTATTTGCTACATCATCCTACACTACTGTCTGCACGTCACTGATGTCACCCTCAACAGATTCAGGGTAGCGTGCCTGATTACTCCCCACACCTGATTCCACGCGACTCTTATTGAGACTACTTGCTGGCCTACCGGAGGAAGCAGCGGATCTCTCCTCCAAACCTTGGCTGGGCAGTAGCTTCTGATTATCCTCTAGAAGCTCTCCCTTGCTGAAAAGCGGAGCAGAGCCAACAGCATACAATACTTTTCAAGCAAATGGAACAGAAAATGAAAGAAGCAGGTTCAGGACAGGTGGGCGCACGGAGCTTGTCCCTGGGCAATACCAACTAAGTGTGGTGTCCCACCGACTCCTGGCTGGGGGTGTCTGATATAACTTGAGATGATGTTGAAGACCGAGTCAACCATTCAAGGACAGCTGGGTTACCTGTCAAACACAACCGCGGGATGACACTGGCAGCTCTGGCCTGTCTCTGCGACTACTACTGCCCCCCCTTTCTTCTGCTGCTACTTCTACCAGCTCCAGAAACCTTTTTGCCACTGTCCATTCCCTTAGAAGGACCTGGCACCTGTCTTTCAGACATACTGTACTGTAACAGTAACTGTAAGTATAAAATAGCAGTAGTGTCAGGCTGCAATTTTACCACAGCATCAAGAATGAATGGATTTACTTATGTATAAAATAATGTGAAAACCCCAAAATCAGTAGGATCAGGAAGCAATTTCACCCCAATTACACAATCAAGGTATAAGCTATTTACTTATGTATAAAAGGACGTGAACTCCCCAAGATCTGTCGCATCAGGCCACAACTTCATCCCAATTACAGACTCAAGGATTAACAGATTTACTTATGTATGAAAGAGTGTGAACACCACAAAATCTGTAGTATCAAGCCAGAATTTCACCCCAATTACACAATTAAGGATTAACGCATTTACTTATGTATAAAAGAATGTGACCCTCCCAAAATCTGCAGTATCAGGCCGTAATATCACCCCAGAATCAAGGATTAATGGATTTACTTATAAAAAAAAGAATATGAACTCCCCAAAATTAGTAGTATCAGACTGCAATTTCACCCCAATAACAGAATCAAGGATTAATGGAAATAGTTATGTATAAAAGAATGCAAACAACCTAAAATCTGCAGTGTTAAAACACTTTTTAACCCCAGTTAGTGCAGCAAAGTGTAATAGAATAGCTTCTCTATTATCCAAGCTTTACAATATTCAAATGGCCCCTGCTCTCTCCCTTTAGTGTGGATAATGCCTCCCTATTATATCCCTACACTATCTATAAGCTATTCCTGAACTGCTCAATAGTAATATTTAGTGAATAAAGTCTTTCCTAAACGCTGTCCCTAGTGCCTGTAATGTCTCTCCCTGCACTAAGTTTATTGGGAAATGGCAGAGACTGTCAGGTGATGAGGATGCGGTTTTTAGTACAGCTGTGACATCACAATCTGCTGAATGGCATTATGGGTGATCCCTCATTCCCGGGCTTCTTACTTCCTCTATGTAACATGTGCAGCAGCCATTTTAGAAAAAAATCGGATTCGTTACACAAAGCACGAGGAAATTCGGCTTTGTCTCTAATCAAATTTTTTTCCTGAAATTCGGATAGAATTCCACTTTGTCATCTTCTATTTGCTCAGCCCTAGATATAATGATATTTTACAGAAATGATATTACCTTTATTAACAGATCAACATATCCTTTAGTATCACAATGTAATGGAGTGTAAGGCCTCACCACAAGATTGCCATTGATTTTAGCTGATAAGTACACATGTTTACCTATGGGGAAAAAACAGAGAAATCCGTTATAAAAAAATGTTCATTAATTTTTAGAAATAACCTCATCAAAATAATGTATATCAAAGATATAAAAGAACAGTAGACTTGTTATAAGAACAGTTTTATTAAAAGTTATAAGAAAATAGTTGATACTGTTTAAATACAAAAGAACATGACCACTACAGCATCTAACTTTGTCTGTTGGGTATGTGTTGCAGTTGTTTTTGCAGGAATTGTTCACAGTGGGTAATTGTACAGTTCCTGAGTAGTCCAACCCCCCCCCAACACACCCATTCGCAACCATTGTAGGGAATGAAATACACTAAATTAATAGCATCAATTTTAAAATGCAACTTAATTTTATGCTTAGAGGGCTATTGCCATCTGGCACATTTATGGCATGTTGATGTGATATGCCAAAAAATGTCTAATGGTGCAAGTCCAATTTGAAAATAGCTGATTGCGGTCTCGGCTATTTAAAGAAGTCCCCTAGCAATGAACAACAAGGATGCCGTACATGCACAGTAGTAGTGGTACCATACCAAGCTTATTACATAAATACAAACCGGATTCCAAAAAAGTTGGGACACTATACAAATCGTGAATAAAAATTGAATGCAATGATGTGGAGGTGCCAACTTCTAATATTTTATTCAGAATAGAACATAAATCACGGAACAAAAGTTTAAACTGAGAAAATGTACCATTTTAAGGGAAAAATATGTTGAATCAGAATTTCATGGTGTCAACAAATCCCCAAAAAGTTGGGACAAGGCCATTTTCACCACTGTGTGGCATCTCCCCTTCTTCTTACAACACTCAACAGACATCTGGGGACCGAGGAGACCAGTTTCTCAAGTTTAGAAATAGGAATGCTCTCCCATTCTTGTCTAATACAGGCCTCTAACTGTTCAATCGTCTTGGGCCTTCTTTGTTGCACCTTCCTCTTTATGATGCACCAAATGTTCTCTATAGGTGAAAGATCTGGACTGCAGACTGGCCATTTCAGTACCCGGATCCTTCTCCTACGCAGCCACGATGTTGTGATTGATGCAGAATGTGGTCTGGCATTATCTTGTTGAAAAATGCAGGGTCTTCCCTGAAAGAGATGACGTCTAGATGGGAGCATATGTTGTTCTAGAACCTGAATATATTTTTCTGCATTGGTGGTGCCTTTCCAGACATGCAAGCTGCCCATGCCACACGCACTCATGCAACCCCATACCATCAGAGATGCAGGCTTCTGAACTGAGCGTTGATAACAACTTGGGTTGTCCTTGTCCTCTTTGGTCCGGATTACATGGCGTCCCAGATTTCCAAAAAGAACTTCGAATCGTGACTCGTCTGACCACAGAACAGTATTCCATTTTGTCACACTCCATTTTAAATGATCCCTGGCCCAGTGAAAACGCCTGAGCTTGTGGATCTTGCTTAGAAATGGCTTCTTCTTTGCACTGTAGAGTTTCAGCTGGCAACAGCGGATGGCACGGTGGATTGTGTTCACTGACAATGGTTTCTGGAAGTATTCCTGAGCCTATTCTGTGATTTCCTTTACAGTAGCATTCCTGTTTGTGGTGCAGTGTTGTTTAAGGGCCCGGAGATCACGGGCATCCAGTATGGTTTTACGGCCTTGACCCTTACGCACAGAGATTGTTCCAGATTCTCTGAATCTTCGGATGATGTTATGCACAGTTGATGATGATAGATGCAAAGTCTTTGCAATTTTTCGCTGGGTAACACCTTTCTGATATAGCTTCACTATCTTTCTGCGCAACATTGTGGGAATTGGTGATCCTCTACCCATCTTGGCTTCTGAGAGACACTGCCACTCTGAGAAGCTCTTTTTATACCCAATTATGTTGCCAATTGACCTAATTAGTGTTTATTGGTCTTCCAGCTTTTCGTTATGCTCAAATTTACTTTTTCCAGCCTCTTATTGCTACTTGTCCCAACTTTTTGGGGATTTGTTGACACCGTTAAAATTTGAATCAACGTATTTTTCCTTTAAAATTATACATTTACTCGGATTAAACATTTGATCTGTCATCTACGTTCTATTACAAATAAAATATTGACATTTGCCATCTACACATCATTGCATTCGATTTTTATTCACAATTTGTTTAGTGTCCCAACTTTTTTGGAATCCGGTTTGTATAGCACAGAACCAAGCTCATTAATTAAATACTATTGGGATACAGAAACAGTTGCAGTTCAGTGCTGGAGGAACTATGCTATGCTGATAGTAGACAGCGCTGTAAGCATCACTGTTTACTCAAGTGCAGTTTTTCCAGTGTACAGTATGTACTGTCTGGTGATGATATAGATGTTATCAGGGTCGGACTAGGAACTTAAAGTGGCTCTGGAAAAACAAAAAAATTGGCCCCATTTGTAGGAGGTTCAAATTCACAGAAGGCGAGACAACAAAAGTAGGCAGGACCAGCAATACCATAGTGCAGAACAAAATACCGCCCCAGCAGAACAAAATACCATAGAACAGCACAAAATATTACCTCAGCAGAACCAAATACCACAGTGCAGCACAAAATACTGCCGCCCACACCACAGTATGAAAATGTATCATGGTCCTGAGGATGGCAACACAGTTGAATTCAGGGGGGCAACTTAATTATTAATGCTGAGAGCATCAGATCTTCATGTAACTGGCTGACAGCCAAGAGGAGAGCTTATGCATCAGCCCACCTGGAAATGTTCCTGTTGGTTCTATGACCAGTCCGCCCATAGATGTTATATCTGGTAGTCTCCATCGCCATGATGATGTAGCAGTTAATGGTTGCTGTTTTGTCCGAAGTAAAGTAAACCAGTTTT
Source organism: Bufo gargarizans (assembly GCF_014858855.1). Lineage (NCBI taxonomy): Eukaryota > Metazoa > Chordata > Amphibia > Anura > Bufonidae > Bufo > Bufo gargarizans. Next base: position 332,905,243 of record NC_058082.1, on the reverse strand, counting down.
TTCTTCTCCCGCAATGTCTGAGCACTGTTCATAAGGGTACTTTCACACTTGCGGCAGAGGATTCCGTCCGGATCGGGCAATCTGGACGCAAACGGATGCATTTGTGAGATGGATCCGGATGCAGATCCGTCTCACGAATGCATTGCAATACTGGATCCATCTTTCCAGTTGTCATCTGGAAAAAAGGATCCGGTGTTTATTTTTTTCACAGATTTAACGGTCTGCACATGCACGGACAGAAAGAACGGCAGTGATCTTATATTGACCAATAAATCTTGGACCCAACTTCCAAGAAGGTACCTTAAGTTTAATGTTTCTTGTAGACAACCACACAGAATCTCCCACTTTCAGGTCCGGACCATTCATAAGTCTCCTGTCAGCCACATGCTTATACCTTTTGGCCATCTTTTTCAGGTTATTTTGGATTTTCCGCCAAATAGAAGACAAAGAAGAAGAAAATTGTTCCTGCTCAGAAATGCCGGAATTTTGAGCACCAGAAAATGTACCAACTTGTGGATGGAACCCATATGCCCCAAAAAACTGCAACTTAACTGTGGATTCCTGTCTACGGTTATTTATAGAAAACTCAGCTAACGACAAAAATGAAGAACACTCTTTATGATTCTCTGAAACAAAACATCTCAATTAAGTCTCCAGACTCTGATTAGTGCGCACCGTCTGTCCGTTCGACTGAGGATGAAAAGCCGAAGCAAAGGATAATTGTAAGTGCAGTGAGATCCCTGGGCGCCGCTGTATATATAATGATACTTAGTTCACAATTTTTTGCCAGATGAAAGGTCCTCCGGTTCAGGGCAGGCCTGGGACTCACCACCGGAACCAGCAGCCTGCGGACTCTAAATCTGCAAGACCGTCGCGCGGAGGTCTGCTACCACCAAAGTCAGATTCTGCAGCTGTTCGACCAGTGCAGACATGGTATCCATAGCTGCACAGATCAGAACAATGGATAATGTCACGGATGTAGTAGAGGAGAACAGTAGTGATGAGCGGCAGGAGTCATATTCGAATTCGCGATATTTCGCGAATATTTTTTAGAATATTCGAAAATTCACGATTTTTTTCTTGAAAAAAAATCAGCAAGGTAATGATTGTGTAATATGCGAATTTTTGTAATTCGAATTTTCGGATTCGATTTTTTTATTGCGAATTTTTCAACTTACAACTATTAGACAAAGAAGATTATAGCACTAAATTAGCTAAATTGCTCTATATTCGTTTTTTTCGAATATTCACTATATTGCTATAACTTCGTTTTTTCGAATATTTATAATATTCTAAAACAAGAATATATAGCAATTGTAATGCAAGGCACCAACAAACAGACCAGTGATGAAAGCAAAAAGGTGTTTATTCACCAGAAACATAAACGTCCAGGACACTTGCTGGAAACAAGGAATAATAACAAAAAACCAGGCAAGGAGATTCCAGGAATAGTCCCAACCAGTGCTGAATGATGCTGTGCACTTGGCAGTCGAGTCACTCCAGATCTTGGGTCCGCTGTAAGGACAAAGTTCCTGGCAGTCTTCAGTCACTAGGAGTTGTGACCTATACCTGGTTGAGGGAAAATAACAGTGGGCACTGATCACCCTGAGAGACCTCCTTTTAAATGCCTGCTGACCAATCCCAGGGTGCCAAGTGTCCACTACCATAGGTGAACAAATTGCCCTGCACCTGAGTACAAGGCCTAAGGCAATCACAAGTTGATTAACCCATGGCTGGCTCGCTAATCCACTTTGCTCTTGTGAGTCAGTATAATATGCGCCACTGGTCGACGAAGTGCATAAGAAGCGCGTACTCGCGACCGTGTATCCCTTCGCGTACTCGCGAACCTGCCCTCGTGCGTACGCACGGACGCATGATTGACTCAGCGCGAGTATGCGAGCGCGTGGACCCAGATGCGGAAACGGAAGTCGCAGGAGACACCGGAGACAACCCTGGCCGCGGCGTCTTGTCACTCGCCTGGCCACTCTGTCCCCGGGACTCCGACGGTCCTCCCCTCCGATGTCCACGCGAACGCATCTCCGCACTGGCTCGCAAAGGGGTCAGCGCTGGTGCATCAGAGACACGCATAACCTGTCCCGCAACTCCACGAGAACCCCTCTTGGTTCCCCTGGAGTGCAAAGCAGGTGAGGATCTTACATTACCCCCCCTCGAGGAGGCGGCTCTGAAGACTCCAAGCAAGCTTTCCCCGGATTATCCCGGTGAAAGGCTGCCACCAACTCATCCGCATGCACCTGGCGAACAGGTATCCAACATCTCTCCTCTGGACCAAAACCCTTCCAGTCCACCAAGTATTGAAGAGAACTTTGGACAAAACGAGAGTCCAAAATTCTGTTCACTTCGAACTCCGGTACCCCTTGGACCTCCAGCGGGGATGGGGTCTGAATGAAGGGAGCGGAGTCGGCTGCCGATTTGAGAAGTGAAACATGAAAGGTGTTCACTCCTCGGATCGACGGTGGAAGAGCAACCTTGTACGTAACTCGGTTGATCTTTTGTGTCACTGGGTATGGGCCAATGAATCGAGGACCCAACTTGGAAGATGGCTGACGCAGCGGAATGTTCCGGGTGGAGACCCACACCTGATCTCCCACCTTAAACCTTTGCTCTACGGTGCGATGACGATCAGCAAATTTCTTCTGTTGCGCCACCGCACTGCGGAGATTCCGCTGGGCCGACGACCAAATGGGACGCCTATCCTTGAACCACTGATCCACCACCGGTGAGTCAGTGGAGGGTCCGGCCAAAGAAGAGAGTCTTGGATCCCTGCCCCCCACGCACCTGAACGGAGACATCTTAGTGGAAGCATGCTCAGAGTTATTATAAGCCACCTCCGCAAAGGGTAGATACGCTGCCCATTCCTCCTGGCAGTCTGACACGAAGCACTGGAGATATTGCTCCAGGGTCTGGTTAGTCCTTTCCGTCTGACCGTTGGTCTCTGGGTGAAAACCAGAAGAAAAAGACAAATTAATACCCAATCGGGAGCAGAAAGAACGCCAGAAGCGGGAGATGAATTGCACTCCTCTGTCTGAAACAATGTCATCCGGCGCTCCGTGTAATCGAAAGACATGATTCAAGAACAGATCTCCCAATTCTCTGGCCGAGGGCAATCCAGGGAGTGGGATAAAATGGGCCATTTTACTAAAACGGTCCACCACTACCCAGATTACCGTACTTCCAGAGGACCTTGGCAAATCTGTGATGAAATCCATGGAAATGTGAGTCCATGGAGCCTGGGGAATAGGCAGTGGGAGTAAAGTCCCAGAAGGGGCAGACCGAGACGGTTTACATCTGGCGCAAACAGTACATGCCTGGATATAGGCCTTAACATCCACGGACATGTTGGGCCACCACACGTGACGTTTAACAAGGGCAAGTGTTTTTTTAACACCCAAATGCCCGGCAGACTTTGAGTCATGAAGCTGTCGGATGACCTCCAATCGAAGGTTAATGGGTACGAACCATCGACCCTCGGGTTTGTCAGGTGGACTCTCTGCCTGTGAGGGCTCAAGAAGAGAGGACAAGTCCTCCATTACTTCTGCGGCCCCCAGGGCAGCAAGAAAACATTTAGTTGGGAGAATGGTTTCTGGCTCAGAGTCCAGGATGGAAGCAGCCTCAGGGAAGCAGCGGGACAGGGCATCTGCCTTCACGTTTTTGGAACCTGGTTTATAAGTGAGGCGGAAATTGAAGCGGGTGAAAAACAATGCCCACCTGGCTTGTCGGGAGTTGAGTCTTTTGGCACTCTCTAGATACTCAAAATTTTTGTGGTCAGTGTAAACCGTAATGGGATGTTCTGCACCCTCTAGCCAATGTCTCCACTCTTGAAAAGCCAATCTTACTCCCAGAAGCTCTCTATTGCCGATATCATAATTACACTCGGCTGGAGAGAGCTTCCGAGAGAAGAAGGCACAGGGATGTAACCTCTCGGGGTCCCCAGAATACTGTGAGAGAACTGCCCCTACACCGACCTCTGAGGCATCGACCTCGAGAACAAAAGGTCTGGAGGTGTCTGGATGAGTAAGAATTGGTGCCGTGCAAAAGGCCTGTTTCAGCGTCTCAAAGGCTCTGACTGCCTCTCTCGTCCACTTAGAAGGATTAGCTCCCTTCTTAGTGAGGTTGGTGAGAGGTACTACTATCGCAGAAAAATTCTTAATAAACTTGCGGTAGAAGTTGGCAAAGCCTAAGAAACGCTGCAACCCCTTAAGATCCTTAGGTTGAGGCCAATCCAAGACAGCAGAAAGTTTGGATGGGTCCATAGCCAATCCCTTTTCTGAGATAATGTACCCCAGGAAAGGCAACTCCTTCACCTCAAACAGACACTTCTCAAGTTTGGCATAGAGGCGGTTCTCCCTCAGCTTCTGGAAAACCTGACACACGTGTCTCCGATGAGAGACCAGATCCGAGGAGTAGATTAGTATGTCATCTAGATAGACAACAACACATCTATCCAAGAAATCTCTGAGAACATTGTTGATGAACTCCTGGAAGACCGCAGGAGTATTACAGAGACCGAAAGGCATCACGAGATACTCGTAATGCCCGTCTCTGGTATTAAATGCGGTCTTCCATTCGTCACCCTCTCTAATGCGAACTAAATTATAAGCACCCCTTAAATCGAGTTTGGTGAAGACTCGGGCCCCTGCCACCTGAGAAAACAGATCATCAATCAGAGGCAGTGGATACCGATTCTTCACCGTAATCCGATTAAGGGCACGATAATCGATGCAAGGTCTCAAGCCTCCATCCTTCTTCTCCACAAAGAAGAATCCAGCTCCAGCAGGGGAAGTGGATGGACGAATGAAATTCTTCTCAAGGTTCTCTTTAATATACTCCCGCTGAGCCTGAACCTCAGGCCCAGTGAGATTATAAAGATGCCCTCGTGGTGGCATGGTGCCTGGCAACAGGTCTATAGGACAATCATATGACCTGTGGGGAGGTAATACATCAGCCCCCTGAGGACTGAACACATCTCGGAAATTATGATACTGCTGTGGTAAAGTACTTAATACTTCCATGGAGGCTAGTGACAGGTCGGGACGAATGCACTTAGTAAGGCATTCCGTACTCCACTGACAGATAAGACCCGAGCGCCAGTCCACTACTGGATTATGGAGCCTTACCCAAAATCACGGGAGTGGATGGCATGTCAAGGACAAAAAGGCTTAAGGTCTCCCGATGATCAGCCCCCACCGTTACCTGTATTCCCGGAGTCATCCACACTGCACAACCATCTTGAAGAGGGGAACCATCAATCGCGGTCACTGACATGGTGGTTTTCGGCTGGATCAACGGGATGCCAAGTCGACGAACCAAGGTTGAGTCCACAAAATTCCCAGCGGCCCCAGAATCGATTAGTGCTGACAACTCATGGACCTTGTCTTGCCACCGTAAGGATATGGATACCATCACCCGGCTTGGAGGAGGGATAATAGCACCTAGGGGGTTCTCCTCTATGCCCCCTAGGTTCATTCGTTTCCCGCCGGCAGGAGGGGACAGGTTTTAACGAGGTGTCCAGACTTCCCGCAAAATAGGCACAGGCCTTTCTGTTGGCGACGAGCTCGTTCTGCCTGTGTGAGATGGGAGGATCCAACCTCCTTGGGCTCTTCGGCCGATTTTAGAGGCCCTGGATGTGGTCGAGAGGATGAAAACCGAGACGACCGTTCCACTCGCCTCTCACGGATGCGCCTGTCGGCATCGATTGCCTGAGAGATAGCCATTTCCAACGAGAAGGGGGTAGGCAAGGCCAAAAGAAGATCCCGGACCGCATCCGAAAGTCCCAAACGGAAGCGATGGCGTAGGGCTGCGTCGCCCCAGGTGGTGAAAGCTGCCCATCGCCTGAATTCTGCAGCGTATTCTTCAGCTGGGCGGCGGCCTTGTTGAATATGCTCAAGATTGGTCTCTGCGGTGCGAGTACGATCCGGGTCATCATAAATCACAGCCATAGCCTCGAAGAAGGCATCCACTGACGAAAAAGCTGTATGGTCTTGAGGCAAGTTAAATGCCCAACGTTGGGGGTCTCCACGTAGCAGTGACATTACAATCCCAATTCTCTGCCTGAGAGTGCCAGAAGCCATCGGTCGTAACTGGAAATAAAGGAGACAGGAGTCCCTGAAGTTTAAGAACTCCTGTCGCTCTCCTGTGAAGGGGTCAGGCAGAGGGATCTTAGGTTCTGTTTGATGCCTTGCGATAGTGACGGGTAGTGCTGAGGTTCCCTGGATAAGCTGCTGAACCTCCTCCATCACAGTTGTCAGTTGCTCTTGGATTTGCGCTGCAGCGGCTGCTGGTATATTTGGGCGTCGTTGGAACAGCAGGTTAACGGCTCCCGTTAATTCATTCAGCTGCTGCTGGATCTTGTCCATGGCAACTGTTAGTTGGGCCCACTGTTCTGTAATGCAAGGCACCAACAAACAGACCAGTGATGAAAGCAAAAAGGTGTTTATTCACCAGAAACATCAACGTCCAGGACACTTGCTGGAAACAAGGAATAATAACAAAAAAACAGGCAAGGAGATTCCAGGAATAGTCCCAACCAGTGCTGAATGATGCTGTGCACTTGGCAGTCGAGTCACTCCAGATCTTGGGTCCGCTGTAAGGACAAAGTTCCTGGCAGTCTTCAGTCACTAGGAGTTGTGACCTATACCTGGTTGAGGGAAAATAACAGTGGGCACTGATCACCCTGAGAGACCTCCTTTTAAATGCCTGCTGACCAATCCCAGGGTGCCAAGTGTCCACTACCATAGGTGAACAAATTGCCCTGCACCTGAGTACAAGGCCTAAGGCAATCACAAGTTGATTAACCCATGGCTGGCTCCCTAATCCACTTTGCTCTTGTGAGTCAGTATAATATGCGCCACTGGTCGACGAAGTGCATAAGAAGAGCGTACTCACGACCGTGTATCCCTTTGCGAACCTGCCCTCGTGCGTACGCACGGACGCATGATTGACTCAGCGCGAGTATGCGAGCGCGTGGACCCAGATGCGGAAATGGAAGTCGCAGGAGACACCGGAGACAACCCTGGCCGCGGCGTCTTGTCACTCGCCTGGCCACTCTGTCCCCGGGACTCCGACGGTCCTCCCCTCCTGTGTCCACGCGAACGCATCTCCGCACTGGCTCGCAAAGGGGTCAGCGCTGGTGCATCAGAGACACGCATAACCTGTCCCGCAACTCCACGAGGACCCCTCTTGGTTCCCCTGGAGTGCAAAGCAGGTGAGGATCTTACAGCAATATAGCGAATATTCGAAAAACTCGAATATAGAGCAATTTAGCTAATATAGTGCTATAATCTTCTTTGTCTAAAAGTTTAAAAATTCGCACTAAAAATTAGAATTACGAAAATTTGCATATTACACAATCATTACCTTGCCGATTTTTTCAAGAAAAAAAAATTGTGCATTTTCGAATATGACCCCTGCCGCTCATCACTACTCCTAAAGTCAAGTATATTGCAGCCTTCTTATTGGCCCACAAGCTAGAAGCAGGAAGGGATCATGTGTACTGATAAAAAAATAAAAATAAAAATAAAAAATCGGAAAAAATCGAATATTCGATATTACGAATATATATAACTATATTTGAAATATTCGCAAATTTTAGAAGTACCTATATTCGCGATAAAAATTCGAAATTCGAATATTAGTGATCAACACTAGAGAACAGCAAAAGACAACAAGAAGGATGACGAAAGACACTAGGCCTCACAGCTAGGGAAGAAAAAGGGTCACCACCTATAAAACCCTGCTCCTGGCCCTAACTCCTATCCGTAAGGGCACCTCTCGATGGTAGAGATGCCCATACCCAGGAACCTGGAAAACAGCATTACCCCATCCATAACTGGTTTTGTAGCATGTGCCTAAGTATTCCTCCTGAGCAAAACGCCAGCCTGGCTTGAGTTTCTGGGAAGTTTATCAGCTTTCCAATGTGAAATGTCACTTTAAGTTATGGAGTCCTTGCAATGAACAGTAGCAACACTTGTGGCCTGACACAAACAGAGACCCTATTTAACTAACTACAGGCCTGGTCTCAGTCTCTAGGCGCCAACACTGTAATAAAGTGCTTGCACGATGTTATCGACCCGGGTCTGCTCTGCATCCGCTGGTGACTCTGAACAGAACAAATCCCTCTCCAACAAGCATTCGGTCCCGCAGTGTATGTAGCTTTGCTCCTCAGCTCTCATCAGCATTCCTGGAAGCAATCCTTGTTCCTCTGGTCAGGATCAGGGTCTTGGACACGATCAGCTTCACTTAGCTGCAGCTCTGGTCACTGAGGTATGCTCCCACACCTGGATGCCGTTGGATCCTCTGCTCACACAGTTCTTCAGTCTCAGCTTCCTCTAAGGGTCCAAACACAGACACCGGCAATGTGCATTCCGCATTTTGCGGACCGCACATCGCCGGCACTCTCCTAGAAAATGCATTTTCTTGCCCGCAATTGCGGACAAGAATAGGACATGTTCTGTTTTTTGGCGGAACGGAAGTGTGGATCCGGAAGTACGGATACGCAAATGCGGAAGCGGACAGCACATTCCGGCCCCTTATTGAAAATGAATGGGTACGCACCTGTGCCGCAAAATTGCGGAACGGATGCAGACCCATTTTGAGGACATGTGAATAGACCCTTAGATGGATGCTCCCTTTCTTCTCCAGGCTCTAAAACTCCACCTCTCATGAATATGAAAATATATGCAGTCTATTAGCTGTGTTTAGGAAACAGCGGCATTTTGTGGCCAAACAGCAGAATGTCAGTCCAGATCATTTAATTTAATCTATACAAACAGTGTTCAGACAATGAGAGCTGTTTACCCATCTCACACCCCCTCACAGTATGAATACCCACATTTTTCCCCCTCACAATAGTTATGCCCACATTGTGACCCCCTTTCACTAGTTTTGCCCACATTGTGCACCCTTTCAGTAGTTATGCCACATTGTGTCCGCCCTTCCGTAGTAATGCCTATATTGTGGCCCTCTCACAGTTGATATGTCCACATTGTGGCCCCATTTCAGTAACTATGTAAACATAGTATCCCACTTTCAGTAGTTATGCCAACATTGTGCCTCCTTTTAACAGTTATGCTCGCATTATGCCCCCCTCACAGTAGTTGTGCCCACATTGTGACCCTCTTTCAGTAGTTATGCCCAAAATGGGAGCTACTGAAACAGTGGAACACTGGCCCACTCCACTGTTTCTGACCACAGCATCTGAGATCTCGAACTACCGTCAGCGCGCGCTTCCCCCGTGCGGCAATTGGAGGAGCCGGAGCTTGTGTGCGGCAGCCCCTGTCATAGTGAATGAAAGGAGGCTGCTGCACGGTGTTTCCTATGGAGCCCTTGCCTGTAATAGGGTTTCATAGGAAACTAGTAATTTTCTTATATACTCCAATGCTAATGCATTGGGATCTATGAGAATAGCAATTTAATGATTGCTTGTTATATGGAACTACAAAAAAGTGCCAAAAAAATAAATAACGTTTAAAAAAAACCTTAAAAAATAAAACTTCAAATAACCCCCCTTTCCCCCCCAAAAAATAAAAAAAATTAAAATACACATCATGGGTATCGCCATGTGCGAAAATGCCCATAGTATAAAAAATATATTCCCAAAACGGAAACAGGGTTAAAATGGCCGATTTGCCGTTTTTGGTCCCTTCATTTTTAATAAAAAGTGATCAAAAAGTCATACACACCTCAAAATGGTATCAATCAAAATTACAGATTGCCCTGCAAAAAATGAGCCCAACCAAAGCTCTGTACACATAACTACCAAAAAGTTATAGGGGTCAAAATTAGGGTTGTTGCGGGTATCGAATCGATACCGGGATTTCCATTTTTTCGATACTGGCCTGCACTTCTGCGCAGTCTAGTATCACAGAACATGAGCGCGCTGCTCTCAGCGCGCTCATGTTCCCTCAGCAGCACAGGGGAGAAGGAAGCAGTCTCTCCCTCCCCCTGTGCTGCTGCCACTGCCACCAATGAACGGAGAGAGGGGCGGGCGCACTGCGCCACCAATGATAGGGCTTTATATGGGTTCAGACTTTCTTAAGCAGCAGGCTACACAGAGTGGCGCCCAGAGATGTCCCAGCACTTACTATTATTCCTGGGCGCTGCTCCCTTCGCCTGCTGTGCCCCATTACTGTCTCCTGCTCCATATGCTAATTACTGTCGGAGCAATGGGGAGGAGACAGCAGCTTCTCTAGTGGGCGTTCCTTCTCCCTGGTTGTAGCGCTGTCAAATCGCAGCACACGGAGAAGGAACGCCCACTAGAGAAGCTAATGTCTCCTCGCCATTGCTCCAATAGTAATTAGCATATGGAGCAGGACAGCAGGAGACAGTAATGGGGCACAGACGCACAGCGGGTGAACGGAGCGGCGCCCAGGAATAATAGTAAGTGCTGGGACATCCCTGGGCGCCGCTCTGTGTAGCCTGCTGCTTAACAAAGTCCGAACCCAAATAAGGTCGTCTTTAACTTTTAATACAAGAGGCAGGTGCCGGCAGCAGAATCGCATAGCCGTCATCCTGCTTCTGACAGGTGCGGCACCTGAGGGGTTAACTGCAGCGGATCGCAGCTCCCTGTCATAGAGGTCGGGTGCCGGCTATTTGATTCAGGCACCAGCCTCCTGTATTAGTATTAAAAGGTCAGTTATCTTCATTGGTGGCGCAGTGCTCCCCCCCCCCCAACACCCTAGTATAATAAACATTGGTGGTGCAGTGCGCCCCCCCTAACATCCCAGTATAATAAACACTGGTGGCTCAGTGCGCCACCCCAATACCCCAGTATAATAAACATTGGTGGCGCAGTGCGCTCCCCCAACACCCCAGTATAACAAACAATGGTGGCGCAGTGCACCCCCCCAACACCCCAGTATAATAAACATTGGTGGTGCAGTGCACCCCCCTAACACCCCAGTATAATAAACATTGGTGGCTCAGTGCGCCACCCCAACACCCCAGTATAATAAACATTGGTGGCGCAGTGCGCTCCCCCAACACCCCAGTATAACAAACAATGGTGGCGCAGTGCACCCCCCCAACACCCCAGTATAATAAACATTGGTGGCGCAGTGCCATTGAGGGTTAAAAAAATTATAATAATAATTAACTCACCTCCTCCAGATGATCGTGTAGCTGCCGATCTCCTGTTCTTTCTTCAGGACCTATCAAAGGACCTGTGGTGATGTCACTAAGCTCATCACATGGACCATTACTATGGTGATGGATCATGTGATGGGCGCAGTGACGTCACCACAGGTCCTTTTCCTAACAGATGAAGACAGAAGAGAAGCTGGGCTGTGCGAACAAGTGGATTAAGGTGAGTTAAATTATTATTTTTTAACCCTTCGAGCCCTATTTTACTTAGCTAACCATGTTATAAGGGAAAATAATTACATCTACACAACCTTGAACCTAAACCTGAACTTTAGTGAAGAACTTCGGGTCTGGGTACCACAGTCAGGTTTAAATATGCGCGTGCAAAACACATTGCACCCGTGCGATAAAAACTGAGCAACGGAACACAATCGCAGTCAAAACTGACTGCAATTGTGTACCTACCAGCGCGGGTTTGCCACAATACACCCGGGACGCATCCAGAGCCAAAACGTGACGCCCGTCCGAAAGAGGCCTAAGGCTACTTTCACACTTGCTGCAGTGTGATCCGGCAAGCAGTTCCGTCGTCTGAACTGCCTGCCGGATCCGCCAATCTGGATGTGACTTTTTGAGAGATGCATCCGGATGCTGATCCATCTCGCAAATGCATTGCAAGAACGGATCCGTCTCTCCGCTTGTCATGCGGACAGACGGATCCGTCTTGTACCTTTTTACACATTTTTACCGATCTGCGCATGTGCAGACCAGAAGGACGGATCTGGCACTAATATATTCCTATGGGGAAAAATGCCAGATCCGGCATTCCGGCAAGGCTTCAGTTTTTTTTCGCCGGAGATAAAATCGTAGCATGCTGCGGTTTTATCCTTTGCCTGATCAGTCAAAATGACTGAACTGAAGACATCCTGATGCATCCTGAACAGATTACTCTCCATTCAGAATGCATGAGGATATGCCTGATCAGTTCTTTTCTGGTATAGAGCCCCTGTGACGGAACTCTATGCCTGAAAAGAAAAACGCTAGTGTGAAAGTACCCTAAAATATTAAGTTTAAATCTCCCCTTTTGCAATTTTACTTATAAAATATCTAAACAATAAATAAATAAACCTATTACATAGCGCTGCGTCCGAAAAGTCCAAACCATTAAATTATAAAAAATATCTCCTATGCGGTTAGCGCCGTAACAGAAATAAATAAATAAAAACCATGTGATTCGCCATTTTTTAGTCACCTTGTCACCCCAAAAAATAGGATAGGAACGTTTCATAAAATGCGAAATTCACGCAGCTTTTTCTGGTGTTTTTTTTTTCCGCGTGGTATTGAGTATCGCAATACTTTTTTATGTTGACGAAAGCGAATCAAAATGTTGGCATCGAAACAACCCTACGCCGATTTGATCGGCGTAGCATTTTCACGATCCCAAAATTTAGATTCGGTTTCGATTTGGCGACTAAAAATTTAATTTGGCTCCTAAATTTTTCAGTTCAGGAGCCAATGGCTACTAGGTATTTTTTTTTTGTCTAGAGCACTGCCCCCTTTCCCAATTTTACATATATAAAATATATAAACAATAAATAAATAAACATAGCCACATCTGAAAAGTCCAAACTATTCAAATATAAAAAATGCGGAATGCACGTGGCTTTTTTTTTTGCGTGGTATCGAAACCGAATCGAATGGTATCGCAATACTTTTTTATGGTATCGAAACTGAATCAAAATTTGGGTATCGCAACAACTCTAGTCAAAATATGGCAATGAAAAAATATAACAGATTTTTTCCAACATTTTTATTATTTTATCACTATTAAAAAGCAAGAAAAACTATACATTTAAAAGGTATCACTGGATTTATACTGACCTGTAAAATATAAAATATAAGTAACTGGTCAGTTTTATTGCATATCGAACGTCGTAAATAAAAAAAAAAAATTAAAACTGTGGTGGAATTGCTTTTTTTTTTTCTACAGTTTCACTCCATCTGGAATTTTTTTCCTGCTTCCTACTACATCATATGCAATATCAAATGGTGAAATTGGGAAGTACAACTTGTCCCACAAAAAACAAGCCCTCATACAGCTATGTGAAAAATAAAAAAGTTATGGCTCTGGGAAGGCAGGGAGCACAAAACAAAAACAAAAAAACCTCAGTGAAAGAAGGGGTTAAATCAGGATTAAATTGATTTAGTCTGATTTACTGAAGTTCCAATCTCTACAGCCAAAAGGGAAACTCTGCAGATGGAAAGTAACCTTGAACAGAACTTCACGTTCTTATAGGCCCCTTTCACACGGCCATTGCGGGAAAATGTGCGGGTGCGTTGCGGGAACAGCCGTGATTTTTCAGCGCGAGTACAAAACATTGTAATCCGTTTTGCACTCGCGTGAGAAAAATCGCGCGTGTTTGGTACCCAAGCCCGAACTTCTTCACAGAAGTCCGGGCTTGGGATCGGTGTTCTGCAGATTGTATTATTTTCCCTTATAACATGGTTATAAGGGAAAATAATATCATTCTGAATACAGAATGCATAGTAAAATAGCGCTGGAGGGGTTAAAAGTAAATTAAAAATAATTTAACTCACCTTAGTCCACTTGCTCGCGTAGCCGGCATCTCCTTCTGTCTTCATGTTAGCTTTGTGTAGCAACAGGACCTGTGGTGATGTCACTCCGGTCATCACATGATCCATCACCATGGTAAAAGATCATGTGATGGATCATGTGACGACTGTGATTTTACCAAAGGTCCTTGTTGCTACACAGAGCTAAGATCAAGACAGAAGGAGATCCTGGGCTGCGCGAGCAAGGGGATTAAGGTGAGTTAAATTATTTTTTATTTTTTTTAACCCCTCCAGCGCTATTTTACTATGCATTCTGTATTCAGAATGCTATATATAATAATAATGATCGGGTGTTAATCCCGATCGTCTCCTAGCAACCGTGCGTGAAAATCGCACCGCATCCGCACTTGCTTGCGGATGCTTGCGATTTTCACGCAACCCCATTCACTTCTATGGGGCCTGCGTTGCGTGAAAAACGCACAAAGAGGAGCATGCTGCGATTTTCACGCAACGCACAAGTGATGCATGAAAATCACCGCTCATGTGAACAGCCCCATAGAAATGAATGGGTCAGGATTCAGTGCGGGTGCAATGCGTTGCACTCGCATTGCACCCGCGCGGAATATTCGCCATAATGGTTTCTAATGCAGGTCGTCTCTGACTGACATCATCTGTAATGATTTGTTTTGACACCATTGTCAGTACATTTCATCTCAGATGATGTCGGGCAGGGACACACAGCATTAAGACTCATGCATATGGCCGATACCGGCCGTGGCCCATATTGCAAGAAACATGATTTGCCTCTTCAGACAACCACTGTTGATACAGAATATTAACTCTTTCAGTCCCAAGCCACTTTTAACCTTAAATCCCAGGACGATTTTTGCAAATCTGACATGTGTCACTTTATATGCTAATAACTTTGGAACGCTTTTACTTATCCAAGCCATTCAGAGACTGCTTTCTTGTGACACATGCTAAATTTGAGTCAATATATTTCCCCATTATTTATGAAATAATAAAAAGTGTACCAAAAATTTGGAAAAATTCTAGTTTCTAAATTTGAATTTCCCTACTGTTAAGACAGATAGCAATAACTCATAAAATAGTTATCAATCAAATTAATCAACATTCCCCATATGTCTCCTTTATGATGGCATCATTTGATGGCATCATGTATTATTCTGATTCTGCAGTTTACAGAAATAACTAGAGTTGAGCGAACACCTGGATGTTCGGGTTCGAGAAGTTCGGCCGAACTTCCCGAAAATGTTCGGGTTCGGGATCCGAACCCGATCCGAACTTCGTCCCGAACCCGAACCCCATTGAAGTCAATGGGGACCCGAACTTTTCGGCACTAAAAAGGCTGTAAAACAGCCCAGGAAAGGGCTAGAGGGCTGCAAAAGGCAGCAACATGTAGGTAAATCCCCTGCAAACAAATGTGGATAGGGAAATGAATTAAAATAAAAATTAAATAAATAAAAATTAACCAAAATCAATTGGAGAGAGGTCCCATAGCAGAGAATCTGGCTTCCCGTCACCCACCACTTGAACAGTCCATTCTCAGATATTTAGGCCCCGGCACCCAGGCAGAGGAGAGAGGTCCCGTAACAGAGAATCTGGCTTCATGTCAGCAGAGAATTAGTCTGCATGTCATAGCAGAGAATGAGGCTTCACGTCAGCCACCACTGCAACAGTCCATTGGCATATATTTAGGCCCAGCACCCAGGCAGAGGAGAGAGGTCCCGTAACAGACAATCTGGCTTCATGTCAGCAGAGAATCAGTCTTCATATCATAGCAGAGAATCAGGCTTCACGTCACCCACCACTGTAAGAGTCCATTTTCATAAATTTAGGCCCAGCACCCAGGCAGAGGAGAGAGGTCCCGTAACAGAGGATCTGGCTTCATGTCAGCAGAGAATCAGTCTTCATGTCATAGCAGAGAATCAGGCTTCACGTCAGCCACCACTGTAAGAGTCAATTTTCATAAGTTTAGGCCCAGCACCCAGGCAGAGGAGAGAGGTCCCGTAACAGACAATCTGGCTTCATGTCAGCAGAGAATTAGTCTGCATGTCATAGCAGAGAATGAGGCTTCACGTCAGCCACCACTGCAACAGTCCATTGGCATATATTTAGGCCCAGCACCCAGGCAGAGGAGAGAGGTCCCGTAACAGAGGATCTGGCTTCATGTCAGCAGAGAATCAGTCTTCATGTCATAGCAGAGAATCAGGCTTTACGTCAGCCACCACTGTAAGAGTCCATTTTCATAAGTTTAGGCCCAGCACCCAGGCAGAGGAGAGAGGTCCCGTAACACACAATCTGGCTTCATGTCAGCAGAGAATTTGTCTGCATGTCATAGCAGAGAATGAGGCTTCACGTCAGCCACCACTGCAACAGTCCATTGGCATATATTTAGGCCCAGCACCCAGGCAGAGGAGAGAGGTCCCGTAACAGAGGATCTGGCTTCATGTCAGCAGAGAATCAGTCTTCATGTCATAGCAGAGAATCAGGCTTCACGTCAGCCACCACTGTAAGAGTCCATTTTCATAAGTTTAGGCCCAGCACCCAGGCAGAGGAGAGAGGTCCCATAACAGACAATCTGGCTTCATGTCAGCAGAGAATTAGTCTGCATGTCATAGCAGAGAATGAGGCTTCACGTCAGCCACCACTGCAACAGTCCATTGGCATATATTTAGGCCCAGCACCCAGGCAGAGGAGAGAGGTCCCGTAACAGACAATCTGGCTTCATGTCAGCAGAGAATTAGTCTGCATGTCATAGCAGAGAATGAGGCTTCACGTCAGCCACCACTGTAAGAGTCCATTTTCATAAGTTTAGGCCCAGCACCCAGGCAGAGGAGAGAGGTCCCGTAACAGACAATCTGGCTTCATGTCAGCAGAGAATTAGTCTGCATGTCATAGCAGAGAATGAGGCTTCACTTCAGCCACCACTGCAACAGTCCATTGGCATATATTTAGGCCCAGCACCCAGGCAGAGGAGAGAGGTCCCGTAACAGAGGATCTGGCTTCATGTCAGCAGAGAATCAGTCTTCATGTCATAGCAGAGAATCAGGCTTCACGTCAGCCACCACTGTAAGAGTCCATTGGCATATATTTAGGCCCAGCACCCAGGCAGAGGAGAGAGGTCCCGTAACAGACAATCTGGCTTCATGTCAGCAGAGAATTAGTCTGCATGTCATAGCAGAGAATGAGGCTTCACGTCAGCCACCACCGCAACAGTCCATTGGCATATATTTAGGCCCAGCACCCAGGCAGAGAAGAGAGGTCCCGTAACAGAGGATCTGGCTTCATGTCAGCAGAGAATCAGTCTGCATGTCATAGCAGAGAATGAGGCTTCACGTCAGCCACCACTGCAACAGTCCATTGGCATATATTTAGGCCCAGCACCCAGGCAGAGGAGAGAGGTCCCGTAACAGACAATCTGGCTTCATGTCAGCAGACAATTAGTCTGCATGTCATAGCAGAGAATGAGGCTTCACGTCAGCCCCCACTGCAACAGTCCATTGGCATATATTTAGGCCCAGCACCCAGGCAGATGAGAGAGGTCCCGTAACAGACAATCTGGCTTCATGTCAGCAGAGAATTAGACTGCATGTCATAGCAGAGAATGAGGCTTCACGTCAGCCACCACTGCAACAGTCCATTGGCATATATTTAGGCCCAGCACCCAGGCAGAGGAGAGAGGTCCCGTAACAGACAATCTGGCTTTATGTCAGCAGAGAATCAGTCTTCATGTCATAGCAGAGAATCAGGCTTCACGTCAGCCACCACTGCAACAGTCCATTGGCATATATTTAGGCCCAGCACCCAGGCAGAGGAGAGAGGTCCCGTAACAGACAATCTGGCTTCATGTCAGCAGAGAATCAGTCTTCATATCATAGCAGAGAATCAGGCTTCACGTCACCCACCACTGTAAGAGTCCATTTTCATAAATTTAGGGCCAGCACCCAGGCAGAGGAGAGAGGTCCCGTAACAGAGGATCTGGCTTCATGTCAGCAGAGAATCAGTCTGCATGTCATAGCAGAGAATCAGGCTTCACGTCACCCAACATTGGAACAGTCCATTGGCATATATTTAGGCCCCGGCACCCAGACAGAGGAGAGGTTCATTCAACTTTGGGTAGCCTCGCAATATAATGGTAAAATGAAAATAAAAATAGGATTGAATGAGGAAGTGCCCTGGAGTCCAATAATATATGGTTAAGGGGAGGTAGTTAATGTCTAATCTGGACAAGGGACGGACAGATCCTGTGGGATCCATGCCTGGTTCATTTTTATGAACGTCAGCTTGTCCACATTGGCTGTAGACAGGCGGCTGCGTTTGTCTGTAATGACGCCCCCTGCCATGCTGAATACACGTTCAGACAAAACGCTGGCCGCCGGGCAGGCCAGCACCTCCAAGGCATAAAAGGCTAGCTCTGGCCACGTGAACAATTTAGAGACCCAGAAGTTGAATGGGGCCGAACCATCAGTCAGTACGTGGAGGGGTGTGCACATGTACTGTTCCACCATGTTAGTGAAATGTTGCCTCCTGCTAACACGTTGCGTATCAGGTGGTGGTGCAGTTAGCTGTGGCGTGTTGACAAAAGTTTTCCACATCTCTGCCATGCTAACCCTGCCCTCAGAGGAGCTGGCCGTGACACAGCTGCCTTGGCGACCTCTTGCTCCTCCTCTGCCTTGGCCTTGGGCTTCCACTTGTTCCCCTGTGACATTTGGGAATTCTCTCAGTAGCGCGTCTACCAACGTGCGCTTGTACTCGCGCATCTTCCTATCACGCTCCAGTGCAGGAAGTAAGGTGGGCACATTGTCTTTGTAGCGTGGATCCAGCAGGGTGGCAACCCAGTAGTCCGCACAGGTTAAAATGTGGGCAACTCTGCTGTCGTTGCGCAGGCACTGCAGCATGTAGTCGCTCATGTGTGCCAGGCTGCCCAGGGGTAAGGACAAGCTGTCCTCTGTGGGAGGCGTGTCGTCATCGTCCTGCCTTTCCCCCCAGCCACGCACCAGTGATGGACCCGAGCTGCGTTGGGTGCCACCCCGCTGTGACCATGCTTCATCCTCATCCTCCTCCACCTCCTCCTCATCCTCGTCCTCCTCGTCCTCCAGTAGTGGGCCCTGGCTGGCCACATTTGTACCTGGCCTCTGCTGTTGCTAAAAACCTCCCTCTGAGTCACTTCGAAGAGACTGGCCTGAAAGTGCTAAAAATGACCCCTCTTCCTCCTCCTCCTCCTCCTCCTGGGCCACCTCCTCTTCCATCATCGCCCTAAGTGTTTTCTCAAGGAGACATAGAAGTGGTATTGTAACGCTGATAACGGCGTCATCGCCACTGGCCATGTTGGTGGAGTACTCGAAACAGCGCAACAGGGCACACAGGTCTCGCATGGAGGCCCAGTCATTGGTGGTGAAGTGGTGCTGTTCTGTAGTGCGACTGACCCGTGCGTGCTGCAGCTGAAACTCCACTATGGCCTGCTGCTGCTCGCACAGTCTGTCCAGCATGTGCAAGGTGGAGTTCCACCTGGTGGGCACGTCGCATATGAGGCGGTGAGCGGGAAGGCCGAAGTTACGCTGTAGCGCAGACAGGCGAGCAGCAGCAGGATGTGAACGCCGGAAGCGCGAACAGACGGCCCGTACTTTATGCAGCAGCTCTGACATGTCGGGGTAGTTGTGTATGAACTTCTGCACCACCAAATTCAGCACATGCGCCAAGCAAGGGATGTGCGTCAAATTGGCTAGTCCCAGAGCTGCAACGAGATTTCGCCCATTATCACACACCACCAGGCTGGGCTTGAGGCTCACCGGCAGCAACCACTCGTCGGTCTGTTGTTCTATACCCCGCCACAACTCCTGTGCGGTGTGGGGCCTGTCCCCCAAACATATGAGTTTCAGAATGGCCTGCTGACGTTTACCCCGTGCTGTGCTGAAGTTGGTGGTGAAGGTGTGTGGCTGACTGGATGAGCAGGTGGAAGAAGAGGAGGAGGAAGCCGAGAAGGAGGAGGTGGCAACAGGAGGCAAAGAATGTTGCCCTGCGATCCTTGGCGGCGGAAGGACGTGCGCCAAACAGCTCTCCGCCTGGGGCCCAGCTGCCACTACATTTACCCAGTGTGCAGTTAGGGAGATATAGCGTCCCTGGCCGTGCTTACTGGTCCACGTATCTGTGGTTAGGTGGACCTTGCTACAGATGGCGTTGCGCAGTGCACACTTGATTTTATCGGATACTTGGTTGTGCAGGGAAGGCACGGCTCTCTTGGAGAAGTAGTGGCGGCTGGGAACAACATACTGTGGGACAGCAAGCGACATGAGCTGTTTGAAGCTGTCTGTGTCCACCAGCCTAAATGACAGCATTTCATAGGCCAGTAGTTTAGAAATGCTGGCATTCAGGGCCAGGGATCGAGGGTGGCTAGGTGGGAATTTACGCTTTCTCTCAAATGTTTGTGAGATGGAGAGCTGAACGCTGCCGTGTGACATGGTTGAGACGCTTGGTGACGGAGGTGGTGGTGGTGGTGTTGGTGGTACATCCCCTGTTTGCTGGGCGGCAGGTGCCAACGTTCCTCCAGAGGCGGAGGAAGAGGCCGAGGCGGCAGCAGCAGAATAGGCCGAGGCGGCAGCAGCAGAAGAGGTAGCATGGGGAGCCTGAGTGACTTCCTTGGTTTTAAGGTGTTTACTCCACTGCAGTTCATGCTTTGCATGCAGGTGCCTGGTCATGCAGGTTGTGCTCAGGTTCAGAACGTTAATGCCTCGCTTCAGGCTCTGATGGCACAGCGTGCAAACCACTCGGGTCTTGTCGTCAGCACATTGTTTGAAGAAGTGCCATGCCAGGGAACTCCTTGAAGCTGCCTTTGGGGTGCTCGGTCCCAGATGGCGGCGGTCAGTAGCAGGCGGAGTCTCTTGGCGGCGGGTGTGCTGCTTTTGCCCACTGCTCCCTCTTTTGCTACGCTGTTGGCTCGGTCTCACCACTGCCTCTTCCTCCGAACTGTGAAAGTCAGTGGCACGACCTTCATTCCATGTGGGGTCTAGGACCTCATCGTCCCCTGCATCGTCTTCCACCCAGTCTTGATCCCTGACCTCCTGTTCAGTCTGCACACTGCAGAAAGACGCAGCAGTTGGCACCTGTGTTTCGTCATCATCAGAGACATGCTGAGGTGGTATTCCCATGTCCTCATCATCAGGAAACATAAGTGGTTGCGCGTCAGTGCATTCTATGTCTTTCACCGCTGGGGAAGGGCTAGGTGGATGCCCTTGGGAAACCCTGCCAGCGGAGTCTTCAAACAGCATAAGAGACTGCTGCATAACTTGAGGCAGTTTCCCTGGTATGCATGGGGGTGATGTGACAGACTGATGGGGTTGGTTTTCAGGCGCCATCTGTGCGCTTTCTGCAGAAGACTGGGTGGGAGATAATGTGAACGTGATGGATCCACTGTCGGCCACCCAATTGACTAATGCCTGTACCTGCTCAGGCCTTACCATCCTTAGAACGGCATTGGGCCCCACCATATATCGCTGTAAATTCTGGCGGCTACTGGGACCTGAGGTAGTTGGTACACTAGGACGTGTGGATGTGGCAGAACGGCCACGTCCTCTCCCAGCACCAGAGGGTCCACTAACACCACCACGACCATGTCCACGTCCGCGTCCCTTACTAGATGTTTTCCTCATTGTTATGGTTCACCACAACAACAAAAATATTATTTGGCCCAATGTATTGTATTCAAATTCAGCGGGATATAAATTTGAGGCCTAGTATTTAGGCGCTGGGTGACCGGTATGGATTTAGTGACAGAATTAGACTTGGAAATGCACAGTAGCGTGTGTGTGAAGTTATTCTGAATGACCCTATGTGCACCTTGAATATTATATACCCTTTTAGGGATAGATTTCAAATAGCTCTGATATAGCAGGAACCACTAAATTATGAAATTGCTAAATTGGGAATTGTATTTCAACCCAGAACAAAAAATGTGCTTTGACGGACACTAAATAACTTTCCCAGCCACAACAGGACAGCGGTAACAAGAGATTTAGCGGGATATAAATTTGAGGCCTAGTATTTAGGCGCTGGGTGACCGGTATGGATTTAGTGACAGAATTAGACTTGGAAATGCACAGTAGCGTGTGTGTGAAGTTATTCTGAATGACCCTATGTGCACCTTGAATATTATATACCCTTTTAGGGATAGATTTCAAATAGCTCTGATATAGCAGAAACCACTAAATTATGAAATTGGGAATTGTATTTCAACCCAGAACAAGAAATGTGCTTTGACGGACACTAAATAACTTTCCCAGCCACAACAGGACAGCGGTAACGAGAGATTTAGCGGGATATAAATTTGATGCCTAGTATTTAGGCGCTGGGTGACCGGTATGGATTTACTAACAGAATTAGCCTTGGAAATGCACAGTAGCGTGTGTGTGAAGTTATTCTGAATGACCCTATGTGCACCTTGAATATTATATACCCTTTTAGGGATAGATTTCAAATAGCTCTGATATAGCAGAAACCACTAAATTATGAAATTGCTAAATTGGGAATTGTATTTCAACCCAGAACAAGAAATGTGCTTTGACGGACACTAAATAACTTGCCCAGCCACAACAGTACAGCGGTAACGACAGATTTAGCGGGATATAAATTTGAGGCCTAGTATTTAGGCGCTGGGTGACCGGTATGGATTTAGTGACAGAATTAGCCTTGGAAATGCTCAGTAGCGTGTGTGTGAAGTTATTCTGAATGACCCTATGTGCACCTTGAATATTATATACCCTTTTAGGGATAGATTTCAAATAGCTCTGATATAGCAGGAACCACTAAATTATGAAATTGCTAAATTGGGAATTGTATTTCAACCCAGAACAAAAAATGTGTTTTGACGGACACTAAATAACTTTCCCAGCCACAACAGGACAGCGGTAACGAGAGATTTAGCGGGATATAAATTTGAGGCCTAGTATTTAGGCGCTGGGTGACCGGTATGGATTTAGTGACAGAATTAGACTTGGAAATGCACAGTAGCGTGTGTGTGAAGTTATTCTGAATGACCCTATGTGCACCTTGAATATTATATACCCTTTTAGGGATAGATTTCAAATAGCTCTGATATAGCAGAAACCACTAAATTATGAAATTGCTAAATTGGGAATTGTATTTCAACCCAGAACAAGAAATGTGCTTTGACGGACACTAAATAACTTTCCCAGCCACAACAGGACAGCGGTAACGAGAGATTTAGCGGGATATAAATTTGAGGCCTAGTATTTAGGCGCTGGGTGACCGGTATGGATTTACTAACAGAATTAGCCTTGGAAATGCTCAGTAGCGTGTGTGTGAAGTTATTCTGAATGACCCTATGTGCACCTTGAATATTATATACCCTTTTAGGGATAGATTTCAAATAGCTCTGATATAGCAGGAACCACTAATTATGAAATTGCTAAATTGGGAATTGTATTTCAACCCAGAACAAAAAATGTGCTTTGACGGACACTAAATAACTTTCCCAGCCACAACAGGACAGCGGTAACGAGAGATTTAGCGGGATATAAATTTGAGGCCTAGTATTTAGGCGCTGGGTGACCGGTATGGATTTACTAACAGAATTAGCCTTGGAAATGCTCAGTAGCGTGTGTGTGAAGTTATTCTGAATGACCCTATGTGCACCTTGAATATTATATACCCTTTTAGGGATAGATTTCAAATAGCTCTGATATAGCAGGAACCACTAATTTATGAAATTGCTAAATTGGGAATTGTATTTCAACCCAGAACAAAAAATGTGCTTTGACGGACACTAAATAACTTTCCCAGCCACAACAGGACAGCGGTAACGAGAGATTTAGCGGGATATAAATTTGAGGCCTAGTATTTAGGCGCTGGGTGACCGGTATGGATTTACTAACAGAATTAGTCTTGGAAATGCACAGTAGCGTGTGTGTGAAGTTATTCTGAATGACCCTATGTGCACCTTGAATATTATATACCCTTTTAGGGATAGATTTCAAATAGCTCTGATATAGCAGGAACCACTAAATTATGAAATTGCTAAATTGGGAATTGTATTTCAACCCAGAACAAAAAATGTGGTTTGAAAGAAAGGGGGTTGTAGCCAGCTCACCTCATCGTCTTGCGGCAGTGCACGGGGCGGACTCAAGCCGGTCCCTGGTCAGTAGAGGAAAGTTCAAAAAATTGCTCCAGCACCACAATGTATGGTATGAAAATCCCGGTCTTTATTGACACCATGAAATCCAGGTGAGTACAGCAATAAATAACAAACACCAGTGATCCCAGGAGCCCCGGATCTACGCGTTTCGAACTGTTAGGTTCTTAGTCATGATCCTAAGTGTCTTCCATGTTCGAAGCCTTATAAACTATCCGTCCGCCATTATCCCCTCCTAGTAAGGGAGGAGTATAGTGGAACAGGGCGGGCAGCAGAATCGGCCAGGTCCATGGGAGACACCTGTGTAAACCCAATCATAGGTAACAAAGTTTAAACCCCGCAAACACATATTATAAATCATATAAAAGAGTACATATACACATATAAGACCTCTTACTATAGATAACTAATATAAAATCTTCTGTTGGTTGTCTCTCCAAGCATGCTTAATAAGATGTTCCTATTCATCATGAATTATACATCAGCAGACATGATATTCAGAAATCAAATACAAAAATCAAAAACCAAAACCCAAAGATAACTGCAAAGATCCCTGAGTCTTGGTCAGTGTCCAAAAAGCAGTAAATGGTCACATTTTACTGGAATGTCCCATTTGTGTCATATATTTCTTTGATGTTCGTCCTTTCGTTTTATTCATCCGTTGTATTGGAATTGAGTGTTTAATTTTCTTCATTAAGCTCAAAAAAACGCATTATGTGAACTAGGACCAAATGGGAGAAAAAGAAACCGCTTTTATCGGATGTAACATATTAAGTAATTAGTCCATATAACTAAACTAAAAGTGTATCGCATATCATGGGATCGGTTATTTAACTCAGGGATCTTTGCAGTTATCTTTGGGTTTTGGTTTTTGATTTTTGTATTTGATTTCTGAATATCATGTCTGCTGATGTATAATTCATGATGAATAGGAACATCTTATTAAGCATGCTTGGAGAGACAACCAACAGAAGATTTTATATTAGTTATCTATAGTAAGAGGTCTTATATGTGTATATACTCTTTTATATGATTTATAATATGTGTTTGCGGGGTTTAAACTTTGTTACCTATGATTGGGTTTACACAGGTGTCTCCCATGGACCTGGCCGATTCTGCTGCCCGCCCTGTTCCACTATACTCCTCCCTTACTAGGAGGGGATAATGGCGGACGGATAGTTTATAAGGCTTCGAACATGGAAGACACTTAGGATCATGACTAAGAACCTAACAGTTCGAAACGCGTAGATCCGGGGCTCCTGGGATCACTGGTGTTTGTTATTTATTGCTGTACTCACCTGGATTTCATGGTGTCAATAAAGACCGGGATTTTCATACCATACATTGTGGTGCTGGAGCAATTTTTTGAACTTTCCTCTACTGACCAGGGACCGGCTTGAGTCCGCCCCGTGCACTGCCGCAAGACGATGAGGTGAGCTGGCTACAACCCCCTTTCTTTCAAACTATATTGTTCAAGCGCTCGTGCTCACCGAGTTTTGACCATTCCGTCCATATTATTGTATGTGGACTATTTATATTTCCCGAAGACAGCGACAACACCAACCCCAGGGACCCCTAACTAATCATGGCTTATGCTGCTTATTCCGACCGGAAATCCAAAGCTGATCAAGTCTTTTCGGCACATGAATTTACATCAACTGACGGGAGCAATGCTGACTCTGAGCTACAAGAACTGGAGAAACTTTTAATACATGAGACCAAAATCTGGTGGGACCAAACGACCCTTACAAAATATGTTGAAAAAGCCATGATACCACGGGGCCTAAGACTAAAAAAGGTCCCAACCACGGTCTTCTCAGAATCCTTTGTATCAAGCTGGAACCAAATACTAAGCTCCTGTTCACTTCAGTTGATGTCTCTAATTATAGAGCACGAAGGCGAAAGACTCGTCAACAT
Organism: Bufo gargarizans; assembly: GCF_014858855.1. Taxonomy (NCBI): domain Eukaryota; kingdom Metazoa; phylum Chordata; class Amphibia; order Anura; family Bufonidae; genus Bufo; species Bufo gargarizans. Next base: position 332,879,490 of record NC_058082.1, on the reverse strand, counting down.
ACAAGCAGAAATTAATACATGTAAAGAGACTCTAAGCAAATATAAAACATCAGAAGATTTTTCCAGAAGAGAGGAGGAAATGATGACATCCATTAAAGTTATGGAGGACAGTATAATGGAAACAAAGCACCGTAAATTCCAAAGAGACCTCCACGACTACAAAAACAACCAGGTGTATGAGTGGGGAAGGAGAGATAACCCGTACAGTACACCAAAGTCCATCCTGAAGAAAAAGTATAACAACAACAATAAAAAATATGCGAAAAATAACAAAAGAATAAACAAACCGGACACTTCAAGGATAGTTAGTTTCAGTAACTCTGATTTAGAAACTTCAGAATCATGTGAATCAGTGGATGAAGCAACCCAGGAGGATTCCGATATCCACAACTCACAGCAGGTTAAACCCTCTTACTATCAGAAGAATAGAAGTAACAGAGATAAATCGGGACAATCAAAAAACGATATAGAAGGGGGGGCCGCAAGCACAAAAAAACCGTACCAGATGTCGACCCGCTTGCGCAAAAAATAAATGTGGGTTGTGATAATAATATACAACTTCTAGATGTTGTGAATCTATCTAGCCAGGGATTAACAGATGAACAAAATGATGTACTTTCTTTAGGTTTAAATTTTGTACCAACTAACAACTTTGACCCGTTTATAACTATTTTACAGGTGAACAAGTTTGTGAGGAATCTAACATTAAGGAGATGTTTCCATGAATCCCCCTTACCACAACAGGGTCCTATTAGTGACATATGTGAATATAAATATAATAATGAGTTCTGCAATATGTCATTTAAAGAACAGCAATCTTTATTATGTCTTATGGACCTACAGGTGGATAACGGGGATCCATGTGAACAATATACACAGCACAGATTTGTAACCCCTAATAGTAAATATTATCCAACCAAATTTCGTACTGACAGTATGGATATCTTTCAGGATGCAGTAGAGGGCGAATTGCATAAAATACAGAGTAATATCCGTTTAAATAGAGAATGTAATTTGAATTACAAACAGAAAACTGCACTAAAAGAGTTGGAAGATAAAAAAGACCTTATTATTAAAATGGCGGACAAGGGAGGCTCAGTGGTGGTGCTTGACAAAGCATGTTATCATTCCCAGATGCTTGAGATGTTGTCTGACACCACCACATATAGCATCTTAAAAAGTAACCCCCTTACTATATACAAACAGGAATTGTCCTCCATTTTAAATAAGGGTTTAGACAAGGGTCATCTAACACAAAAAGAAGTGGACTTTCTAAATGTACAATATCCAATAACTCCTATCATCCACGCCCTCCCCAAAATACACAAGGGGATGAATCCTCCCCCTCTACGACCCATAATATCAGGCATCGGATCGCTAAACGAGAAATTGGGTGAGTGGTTGGATTCAGTGCTGCAACCACTAGTGAAAAGACTACCAGGATACATCAAGGATACCACCGATGTATTAAAATACATGCATAATTGCATGTGGTCAAATACATATACATGGGTCACCCTGGATGTTGTAGCACTGTACCCGTCCATTCCCCACCATTTTGCCTCGCTGGCATTGGAATATAACCTTCATAGGTATAGTAGTTTCTCAGATGTGTTCATTGATTATGTGTTGGAGATCACAGTTTATCTCCTAACACATAATTACTTCACATTTGATGAAACCTTTTATGTTCAGACCTCAGGGGTCTCGATGGGAGCTAAATTCTCCCCATCTTTGGCCAACTTATCGATGGCTTTCTGGGAAGAAAAGTATATATATTCAGTGGATGGTCCCTATTCTGGTTCTCTTGCCTGGTATGGCAGATACATCGACGACTTGTTACTCATATGGAGTGGCGATGTGTCTGCCATACCGGGCTTTATAGATTATTTGAATTACAATAGATACAATTTAAAATTTACTTGTTTCCACCACCCTGAAAGTATCAATTTTTTAGATCTAAAGTTGACTGGAAAACCAGGTCATATAGTGATGACAGAGACATATCGTAAAGAGGTGTCTGGCAACACTATCCTAAAGGCGAATAGCCACCACCCACTGCACACAATTAAGAGCATTCCAGTGGGGGAGTTCATAAGAGCAAGAAGAAATTGTAGCACGGATGTAGCTTTCTTTGGTGAATGTGCTAACATCTGGGCCCGTTTAAAAAAGCGAGGTTACCCACATTGGATGCTACATAGAGGTCTAAAAATAGCAAAAAATAAATCAAGAACAGACCTATTAGGACTTATGACTAAACACAAATCTAATAGATTTCCTATTGGATATGAGTGCCCTCTACAGGATGAAAGGAAAAAAGATGATTCTAGTAAAACGCACACTCCATCTACAAAGGTTCGGACGGATGAATACGTACCGACACTAGTCTTAACCTACAGCAAACAATTTCCTGAAATTAAGAAAATTATTAAAAAATTCCTTCCAATCCTGTATGAGGACAATATTCTTAGAGAAATCTTACAAAATGGATGCCGCGTGGTCTCAAAAAGACCCGGAAACTTAGGCAAATTACTTTCACCATCCATGTATAGTCCAATTCAAGCCAAAGATCCACCCACTGTGGTTAAAATATACAGGCTTTTCCAAATGTGGGAATAACAGATGTATAACATGTAAATTTACCATCAACACCAAGGAATTCTTTAATTCAACCCACTCAGAAGGGTTCCCCATCAGGAGCTACATAAACTGCGATACAGTTGGGGTTGTCTACATTATTACATGCACATTATGTGATTTAATATATGTAGGCTGCACAAGCAGAAAGTTCAAGGATAGACTGAGAGAACATCTCAATTACATCCGTAATCCAACAGCAACAGGTATATCGAATGCGGCCAAACATTTCATAAATGTGCATGGACGTAATGTAGACAATCTCAGCACATTTGCCTTTGAACGGGTTACATTACCAAAAAGAGGTGGAGACCTGAAACAAAGAATCTTTCTAAGAGAAGCATTCTGGATCTGGAGATTGAGCACGAGACATCCTCTGGGGCTCAATCTCAAAAGGGAACTAATGTACTTATACTGATAAGAATTTGCAGCACAAGCAGGATTGGCCATTATTTTTAACCCAACATATATATTTATAGGTTTTTTTTTAACCGCTAAGGTCTTCTCTTTCTTTCTTTTTTCTTCTTCTGAGGGTGTCTTTCCTCCTTACTAATATACCATCATGTCAAACCAAGGGTAGACAATGATAATCAGTAATATTGTAATGAACAGTAGGCTACAGGTCTGGAATCAAAGCCGCACATGTGACCGACATTGTTCACACCGATTGATTTTATAATAGGAGGTATAGGGGGGATGAAAAAGTTTTTCTTCTCTCCTTATACCCTTCTGTATATTAAGTGAACAATGTACATCTGTCTAATAAAGGCGGGATTGGAATATAGTTTTAACACATGTGCGGTTTTGAATTGCCGGAATTTTGGGTTCTCTTTGATTCCTAGATTTGTTGCTTCAAGTTCCTCCCCCAAAAAACAAAGCTCTATGCACAGATAGTCCATGTCCTAGAAATAGGACATGGATATAGATAATATGTAGGATCAAATATAATAATCCAGTGTGTCTTTGAAAATTGAAAAAAGAAAAAATCCTTACAACAACAGGATACTAGTTTACATATTACAACAATTTGCCCATGGTGTGCATATGCAAAATGGATAGGCATGTGGAATTACTGTCATATATATCTGCTGTTATGACAATTTTGTCTTTCTTTTGCCGCAATAATTTTATTATTATATTAGATGATCTGCTCTCTCCACACACATGTACTTTATATTAATGCATGTATTATGGAGATTTATTAAATAACCGATCCCATGATATGCGATACACTTTTAGTTTAGTTATATGGACTAATTACTTAATATGTTACATCCGATAAAAGCGGTTTCTTTTTCTCCCATTTGGTCCTAGTTCACATAATGCGTTTTTTTGAGCTTAATGAAGAAAATTAAACACTCAATTCCAATACAACGGATGAATAAAACGAAAGGACGAACATCAAAGAAATATATGACACAAATGGGACATTCCAGTAAAATGTGACCATTTACTGCTTTTTGGACACTGACCAAGACTCAGGGATCTTTGCAGTTATCTTTGGGTTTTGGTTTTTGATTTTTGTATTTGATTTCTGAATATCATGTCTGCTGATGTATAATTCATGATGAATAGGAACATCTTATTAAGCATGCTTGGAGAGACAACCAACAGAAGATTTTATATTAGTTATCTATAGTAAGAGGTCTTATATGTGTATATACTCTTTTATATGATTTATAATATGTGTTTGCGGGGTTTAAACTTTGTTACCTATGATTGGGTTTACACAGGTGTCTCCCATGGACCTGGCCGATTCTGCTGCCCGCCCTGTTCCACTATACTCCTCCCTTACTAGGAGGGGATAATGGCGGACGGATAGTTTATAAGGCTTCGAACATGGAAGACACTTAGGATCATGACTAAGAACCTAACAGTTCGAAACGCGTAGATCCGGGGCTCCTGGGATCACTGGTGTTTGTTATTTATTGCTGTACTCACCTGGATTTCATGGTGTCAATAAAGACCGGGATTTTCATACCATACATTGTGGTGCTGGAGCAATTTTTTGAACTTTCCTCAACAAAAAATGTGCTTTGACGGACACTAAATAACTTTCCCAGCCACAACAGTACAGCGGTAACGAGAGATTTAGCGGGATATAAATTTGAGGCCTAGTATTTAGGCGCTGGGTGACCGGTATGGATTTACTAACAGAATTGGACTTGGAAATGCACAGTAGCGTGTGTGTGAAGTTATTCTGAATGACCCTATGTGCACCTTGAATATTATATACCCTTTTAGGGATAGATTTCAAATAGCTCTGATATAGCAGAAACCACTAAATTATGAAATTGCTAAATTGGGAATTGTATTTCAACCCAGAACAAAAAATGTGCTTTGACGGACACTAAATAACTTTCCCAGCCACAACAGGACAGCGGTAACGAGAGATTTAGCGGGATATAAATTTGAGGCCTAGTATTTAGGCGCTGGGTGACCGGTATGGATTTACTAACAGAATTAGACTTGGAAATGCACAGTAGCGTGTGTGTGAAGTTATTCTGAATGACCCTATGTGCACCTTGAATATTATATACCCTTTTAGGGATAGATTTCAAATAGCTCTGATATAGCAGGAACCACTAAATTATGAAATTGCTAAATTGGGAATTGTATTTCAACCCAGAACAAAAAATGTGCTTTGACGGACACTAAATAACTTTCCCAGCCACAACAGGACAGCGGTAACGAGAGATTTAGCGGGATATAAATTTGAGGCCTAGTATTTAGGCGCTGGGTGACCGGTATGGATTTACTAACAGAATTAGACTTGGAAATGCACAGTAGCGTGTGTGTGAAGTTATTCTGAATGACCCTATGTGCACCTTGAATATTATATACCCTTTTAGGGATAGATTTCAAATAGCTCTGATATAGCAGAAACCACTAAATTATGAAATTGCTAAATTGGGAATTGTATTTCAACCCAGAACAAAAAATGTGCTTTGACGGACACTAAATAACTTTCCCAGCCACAACAGGACAGTGGTAACGAGAGATTTAGCGGGATATAAATTTGAGGCCTAGTATTTAGGCGCTGGGTGACCGGTATGGATTTAGTGACAGAATTAGACTGGGATATGGCCAAAAAATAACCACACTATTGCTGGTTAAATGCACTTGGTGACACGGCGCAGATTGCCCCTGATGTAGTATATGGCCAAAAAATGAACAGACTATTGCTGGTTAAATGCACTTGGTGTCACAGCTTGACGAACCACACTACTGAGGGTTAAATGCACTTGGTGACTGGCGCGGCTTGCCCCTGATGTAGTATATATACCAAAAAATGAACAGACTATTGCTGGTTAAATGCACTTGGTGACGGGCGCAGCTTGCCCCTGATTTAGTATATGGCCAAAAAATGAACAGACTAGTGCTGGTTAAATGCACTTGGTGTGATAGCTTGACCAACCACACTACTGAGGGTTAAATGCACTTGGTGACGGGCGCAGCTTGCCCCTGATGTAGTATATGGCCAAAAAATGAACAGACTATTGCTGGTTAAATGCACTTGGTGACAGGCGCAGCTTGCCCCTGATTTAGTATATGGCCAAAAAATGAACAGACTATTGCTGGTTAAATGCACTTGGTGTCACAGCTTGACGAACCACACTACTGAGGGTTAAATGCACTTGGTGACGGGCGCAGCTTGCCCCTGATGTAGTATATGGCCAAAAAATGAACAGACTATTGCTGGTTAAATGCACTTGGTGACGGGCGCAGCTTGCCCCTGATGTAGTATATGGCCAAAAAATGAACAGACTATTGCTGGTTAAATGCACTTGGTGTGATAGCTTGACCAACCACACTACTGAGGGTTAAATGCACTTGGTGACGGGCGCAGCTTGCCCCTGATGTAGTATATGGCCAAAAAATGAACAGACTATTGCTGGTTAAATGCACTTGGTGTGACAGCTTCACCCTGATGTAGGCTTTAGCCAAAAAACAACCACACCATTGAGGGTTAAATGCACTTGGTGACAGGCGCAGCTTGCCCCTGATGTAGTATATGGCCAAAAAATAAGCAGACTATTGCTGGTTAAATGCACTTGGTGTGACAGCTTCACCCTGATGTAGGCTTTAGCCAAAAAAACAACCACACCATTGAGGGTTAAATGCACTTGGTCGCAGCTTGTGCTGGCGCACCACAAGACACAAAATGGCCGCCGATCACCCCAGAAAAATGTGACTGACAAACGGTCTGGGCAGCCTAAAAACAGTGAGCAATTGAGTATCAGCAGCTCAATGACCCACAGCTGCAGATCGATCAATAATCAAGTCCTTTGGAGGAGTTAATCAGCCTAATCTCGCCCTACTGTCGCAGCCGCAACCTCTCCCTACGCTAATCAGAGCAGAGTGACGGGCGGCGCTATGTGACTCCAGCTTAAATAGAGGCTGGGTCACATGGTGCTCTGGCCAATCACAGCCATGCCAATAGTAGGCATGGCTGTGATGGCCTCTTGGGGCAAGTAGTATGACGCTTGTTGATTGGCTGCTTTGCAGCCTTTCAAAAAGCGCCAAGAAAGCGTCACAAAAGCGCCAAGAAAGCGACGAACACCGAACCCGAACCCGGACTTTTACGAAAATGTCCGGGTTCGGGTCCGTGTCACAGACACCCCAAAATTCGGTACGAACCCGAACTATACAGTTCGAGTTCGCTCATCCCTAGAAATAACCCATATGTTGTGGTAAACTTCTCTATGGGCACGTGGCAGTGGTGAGAAGGAATGGAGCACCATATGGTTTTTGGAGGCAGATTTTGCTAGAATGGTTTTTGGGCACCATTTTGTATTGAAGAAACCCTGATGTACCCCTACAGTGGAAACCCTCAAAAAGTGACCCCATTTTAGAAACTACACCCCTCAAATAATATATTAAAGTGGTGTACTGAGTACTTTGACCCCCCTAAGCATTTTATGGAATTTGGAAACACTTGAATTTCATCCAATAAATTTATTTAGCCCCAAATTTTTCATTTTCACAAGGGGTAACAGGAGAAAAAGCACACCATAATGGGTTACTCATTTTCTCCTGAATACGGCAAAACCCCGAATGTAGTGGTAAATTGCTGTGGAGCCACATGGCAGTGAAGTAGTGCCATATGGCTTTTGCAGTTTTTAAAGGATTGGTTATGCCATTGCCATTGGTTTTTATTCCTTTGAGTGATTGTCTTACGTTAATTATTTGCGGGATGAGATGATAGTTTGATTGGTACTGTTTTGGTGTACATACAGCTTTTGATCACTTGGTATCACACTTTTTGTGAGGCAGGGTGACACATAATGGCTGTTTTGACATAGTTTAAATGTTTTTTTTACAGCATTTACCTGAGGGGGCATATCATGTAATGTTTTTATAGAGCAGGTTGTTCCAGATGCGGTGATGCCCAATATGTCCATAATTTGCAAAATGTATGCAAACTGATGGCATTTGTAAGACTGATCAGGATACTGATCAGTCTTAAAAATGCCTGATCAGTCAGAAAAATGCATTGAAATGCCGGATCCATCTTTCCGGTGTCATCCGGCAAAACGGATCCGGCATTTATTTTTTTCACCTTTTTTTCGGTCTGCATTCGGATCCGGCATTCCGGCACTAATACATTCCTATGGAAAAAAAATGCCGGATCCAGCATTCAGGCAAGTGTTCAGTTTTTTGGGCCAGAGATAAAACCGCAGCATGCTGCGGTTTTATCTTTTGCCTGATCAGTTAAAAAGACTGAACTAAAAACATCCTGATACATCCTGAATGGAATGCTCTACATTCAGAATGCATGGGAAATAACTGTTCAGTTCTTTTCCGGCATTGAGCCCTTTTTACGGAACTCAGTGCCGGAAAAGAAAAAAGCTAGTGTGATTGTACCCTAAGGCCTCTTTCACACGAGAGTGACCCATTAGGTCTGTATGCATTCAAGGTGCGTTCAGTGAAACTCGCACCATTTTGCAAGCAAGTTCAGTCAGTTTTGTCTGCGATTGCGTTCAGTTTTTTCCACACGGTGCAATGCGTTTTGATGCATTTTGCACGGGAGTGATAAAAACCTGAAGGTTTACAAACAACATCTCTTAGAAACCATCAGTGAAAATCGCATTGCATCCGCACTTGCTTCCGGATGCAATGCGTTTTTCACTGAAGCCCCATTCACTTCTATGGGGCCAGGGCTGCGTGAAAAAGAAAATATAGAACATGCAAGCAACGCAGAACTGATGCGTGAAAAAAAAACGCTCATGTACACAGACCCATTGAAATAAATGGGTCAGGATTCAGTGCGGGTGCTATGCGTTCACGTCACGCATTGCACCCACGTGGAAAACTTGCTCATGTGAAAGGGGCCTAAGTTTTACACAGTAAAAGCATTTTTGAACTGAAAAAATCTTGTTTTTGTGTTGTCATTTTCTGAGAGACAATCTTTTTTTTAATGTTTCGGGCCATTGTCTTAAAGGGAGTCTGTCACCAGATTGTGACCTTATAGACCGCTTACATAGCGCTCTAGCATAGCAGTCTATGATTCTAATGGTACCTTTGATGTGTGCTTCTGAAGTTCCCCCAAGGCAAAAACGGACTTTTATTCAAGGGATCGCAAGTGCCCAGGGCGGGGTTCACCTCGTTGGAGCCCAGGCTGTTCTGCCTCTTTTCGCCATATCCCCGCCCCAGCCTCTTCCTCTGCCCGCCCTGCTTTTCCTTTGCATCCTCTTTCTCTGCAGCCGGATCCCGTGCCTGCGCTATCCATTGCTTGACCGGGGCATGCGCACGGCGATGCCCATTGTGGGCACGGCGTCGCAGTAGCTACTACGCATGCGCCGGCCAACGGCGAGAAACAGCGGCGAGGAGGCGGACCAGATACACCCACAATGGGCATCGCAGTGCGCATGCCCCGGCCAAGCAATGGATAGCGCAGGCGCGGGATCCGGCTGCAGAGAAAGAGGATGCAAAGGAAAAGCGGGGCGGCCAGAGGAAGAGGCTGGGGCGGGGATATGGCGAAAAGAGGCAGAACAGCCTGGGCTCCAACAAGGTGAACCCCGCCCTGGGCACTTGCGATCCCTTGAATAAAAGTCAGTTTTTGCCTTGGGGGAACTTCAGAAGCACACATCAAAGGTACCATTAGAATCATAGACTGCTATGCTAGAGCGCTATGTAAGCGGTCTATAAGGTCACAATCTGGTGACAGACTCCCTTTAAGTGAGGCCCCTTTTTTTCTTGAATGAGATGACAGTTTGATTAGTATCATTTTGGGCTACATATGCCTTTTTGATTGCTTGGCATTACACGTTTTGTGAGGCAAGGTGACCACACTTGGCACTGTTTTTATTTCTTTTTTTACGGCGTTCACCCGACGGGGTGGATCATGTGATGATTTTATAAAACCGGTGGATATGGACGCGGCGATACCTAATATGTCTATTTTTCTTTTTTTCCATATTTTTTAAATACATTTTGGGAAAAGGATGCTTTTTTTTCTACTTAAAAAACTTAATTTTTTTATTGTGTAAAGATTTTGTTTACTTTATGTTTTATCCATCTCTGGGACCTCAGCTTTTGGGGGTCTGATCCCCTCTACAATGCATTACAATACATCTTTGCAATGCATTGGCTGTAAGTGTATTACCAGTTGTAATGGATCTCCTGGCACCCCGACCGGGTACCTCCGTCGATAGATGCTCCTAGTGCTTTGCGAGGACTCCAAGCACTCCACTTGACACCGTACGCACTGCAGACCCCACGAACCGCCGCAGCTTGGTTGGGGTCTCACCGTCCTCCACCCACGCTGTACCCAAGACCTTCAGTTTCCAGTGGGTGGTTCTCTCCTACATCCAGAGAGCAGGAGCCATGAACAAGCTCTTACAAGACCTTATACTCAGGGGAGTATTCTGATATAGCAATCCCCAAGAGTGTAGTTATCGCATTCCCCAAACATGAGCCAAAACTTCATGAAGGTATAAAGCAGCCTCTTTATTTTAACACACAAGCATTTTATACACATTTTCCAACAAGTTTACCACCCACAGGGTTTTGTAAAAACAGCCAATAACCACGTACAATACACTCAGACACTCCCACACAAAATCCTCCCCTCTGCCCGTGATAGAATTACCTCACACTGGGTTGATGCAGTCATCACAGGCAGGCGAATACACAATATCCTCTGTCATGGAGACAACCGAGAAGTAATTAAATTATCTCTCAGGACAAAGGACATTGGCAATACACACAGAGAGACAATGGAACAGACCTCCCTACTCAACGTATACAATGTCCCACCCTTTACAATACACATAGACATTTAACATCCCAAAATGGCACGAATTAGACCAGGGGTTCAAGTTAGTCCATGTCCTTTGTGAACAAAGGAGGCCTGGCTGATGAGAGGGCCCATAATCCTGGGGCAAGAGGCTAGTAGCCAGCCCCCTCCAAAACCCAGTGGCGAGGTTGGTTTCGGCACACCAGTGTAATATGGGCTGCCTTCCCAGCCATCGCGTCCCTGGGACCCAACAGTGCAGTTTCTAGGTAAAATTTCTCTCAGGGCGAGTGTCAAAAAAACTCCCCCCCCCCGCGGCGCGTGACGTACAGTGAGTGAGCGCCGCCGCCCGCAGAGCCTGCCTGTGGGGGGACATTATTTTTAATAAGGATCACTATGGACATTATTTAGAATGGAGGCTGCTGTGGGTGTCATTATAACTGTATAATGTCTGATAGGCCTAGTCCTGAGTTATATTACCCTGCCCTGTATAATAATGTACCCTGATACCCCTTATAACTAAGGGGTATCAGGGATGGGTACATTATTATACAGGGCATGGGCAGGGTAATGTAACTCAGCTCACAGACATTATAGTTATAATGACACCCACAGCAGCCTCCATTCTAAATAATGTCCATAGTGATCCTTATTAAACTTAATGTCCCCCACAGTGACAGTGGCCCCCATTTGTATGTCTCCCACAGTAGCCCCCGCCCCCCATTGTAATTAATGCCCCCCCCCCCCCGACCATCCACAGTGTCACTGTCCCCATTGTAAAAAATTTGTTTGTTTAATTTAACCACATTGCACCCGAGACGACCCACTGTCCCGGATCTTCACAGCAGGCTTCTTTTCAGCAATCAGCACTGTTCAGGGGCTCAGGGCGGGCGGTAACAGGCAGGCAGTGCGGTGCTCACTCGCTCACTGTACCCCTAGTGGGAGGAGCAGGCGCATGACGTCAGTAAGTGCCGCCCGCACCGCACGTACCGGAGCTGAGTGACTGTACTCGGTACGTACGGACAGAGGACTCGACACTCGGGCGCAGGTCGCAGGGCAGGCGAGATCTCAGAGGGAGGGAGCCAGAGGGGCGCAAGGCACAAGAGTAATAACAGGCAGAGAAACGACAAGAGGGCGCCCCTGCCGGCGCCCCCCTTCTGACAGCGCCCCGGGCGGCCGCCCGGCCCGCCTGCCCCTAGAAACGGCCCTGACCACACATGCCGCGATCAGTGCTGACCGCGGCATTGTGAGGGTTAAAGGTGAAAACACCGATGCCGGCGCATACAGCAGGGATCCGGCTATCAGTTTCTGACGGACCCCTGACGCTGATCGGAAGGGCGCAGCTCCTGTATGGCGTAGCTGTATGGTGCTAGGATTGGAGACACACTTCCCAGCCTCATACATATACAGTGCTGGTATTGTACGGGTTAAGAAAGTGATCAATGTCAACAAATTGGTTCCTTTCCAGTTTTTATAAAGAATAGAATACCGGCGAAATTCCATACTTATCTAGCCCTGCACTATTTTTTCTGACACTTGCGAGCAGGGGTGGATTAAGTGCATGATAGGCCCGGGGTTGTCTACCCAACTTGGGGTCCTACCTCCATTTTACCCTGACATCCCACCTTCCATGTGTTGTTTTTGTCTGTATGAAGAGGCTGCAGTGCTTCATGAGCGCCACAGCTTCGTCCTAGGCCATATGACATCACATTAATCATTCACGTGGCCTAGGTGCAGCTCCGTCCCATCAAAGTGATTGGGGCCGAGCTGCAATACCAAACACAGAGCTATCAAACGGACAGTGCTGTGCTTGCGAAGGAGTAAAGAGGCCGTGGAGCGCACTGGAACAGGGCGGTCCTCTCAAATAGCTGATTGGAGGGGATGCCAGGAGTCAGACCCCCACCAATCTCATATTCAAAGCCTATCCTGAGGACAGGCCATCAATATGTAAATCCCAGAGGACCCTTTGACCTTATGTTATCTGTGGTGTTCCATAGAACTGCAGGTACCATTATCTGCACACAGAAATGTATCAGTGTTATCACTGTTATCTGGGGTGTTACATAGGACTGCAGATTACATCTACTACATTATTTGTATTCAGTCTCTGAGTACAGATAATGTAGTAGATGCCACCTGCAGTCCCCTGTAAGACAACAGATAACACAGTGATAACTTTCTAAGTACAGATAATGTAGTAGATGTGCCGTCTTTAATATTAATTGGACCCTGGGCAAAAATGTACTTGGGCCCCCTGGATCCCGCCTTCCCACACCTTAGCAGGCAATCACGCCCTCTGCCACAACACACACACAAAAAATCCACACATCTGGTAGCGTACAGTGAATTACTGTAAATACTTCCAGTTCTGAAGACTCCAGCGGCTCAGGATCAGTGCTCTGGGCAGCTGGGCTCAGGCTGGAAGTGGGCACCGCTCTGCAGGAAGGAGACCAGGGCTCGGCTCACCCTAGTGTTACAGTGCACCCCAGCACCCCCACAGTATGCAGTATAGCACCCTATAGTATACAGCAACCCACAGTATGCAGTATAGCACCCTATAGTATACAGCACCACACAGTATGCAGTATAGCACCCCATACTATACAGTACCCCACAGTATATAGTAGAGCAGTATAGCAGCCCACAGTATACAGCACCCCACAGTATACAACACCTCACAGTATACAGTAGAGCAGTATAGCACCTCACCGTATACAGAACCCCAAACTATACAGCCCCCCAAACTATACAGTACAGCAGTATAGCACTCCACAATATACAGCACCCACAGTATACAGAGATAGCACTCCACAATATACAGCACCCACAGTATACAGGCCCCCACAATATACAGCCCCCAACAGTATACAGCACTCCACTATACAGTAGTTTACAGTATATTAGCATAACAGCCCCTGTCACCTTTTTCTGATGTAATCTTCACAAAAAAATCTCCACAGTTAAGGCAAACTTCTACAGCAACACTCCTGGTAGAAAGGACCTTGATGACCTCATAGCCATGTGACCAGGATTATTGCTAGGTTACTGGTCACATAGTGATGATGTCATCTAAGGTCCTAGAGAATCACAGCTCTCACAGTATGCTGCCTGGAGTGCCGGCAGGCATGGCATGGCAGCACCCCCTGTGTAGCTGACAGCCTGACACCTGGGGCAGTGGCTAGCAGGGCTCAAGAGGCAGCTGCCTTGGGCCCCCAGGAGCAACTGGGCCCGGGGCATCTGCCCCTTGTTAAAGACGGCCCTGGATGTTACCTGCGGTCCTATTTAATACTGCACATAACTCAGTGAATTATTGTGTTGGATGCAGGTAACATCTACTACATTATCTGTACTTAGAAAGTTATCACTCTCAGTACACTCTGGGTACATATAGTCAGTTCATGGTACCTGCAGTGTGCACTGCTGAAAGCTGGAGCTCCCTCGTCATTGTTGCCGTGCTGCTCTCTGACCTCCTCCTCTTCTGGCTAGGACACACCAACACAGGCCGCCGCACAGTCTATGGGGACACTGCAGCACTTAGCACTTCTGAATATAAAGTATTATTTAATGTGGGCATTTGGGTTGGCGTTGGGCCCCACAGTGATGCCGGGCCTGCCGACCCGAGCACCCCTATTATAATCTGCCATTGATTGCGAGGTTTTAAAAAGGAGCATGGATTCTAGATCACATGCAATGCAACTTATTTACAGTAAAAATCTTCACCATGTTGAGAAATATGCTTGACAGTGCATCAGTGTCTAGACCTCACTTGTTTTAGTAGAATTATGTGTCCATCTTATATCCATATATAAACGGTAAGACCTCATGCACACGACCGTTGTTGTGGTCCGCATCCGAGCCGCATTTTTTGTGGCTCTGTGCTGACCCATTCACTTCAATGGGGCCGCAAAAGATGCGGACAGCACTCAGTTTGCTGTCCGCATCCGTTGCTCCGTTCCGTGGCCAAACCCTTTGGCTGGGGTATACAGCAACATGTGTCCTAGCTTGGAGATCACGCTGTCACATTGCAACAATGTATATCGTGAATAGGTGTGGTCCTCAACCACAATACAAGTTGAGCACGACTGTGTCTTGCTTTCTTTTAGATTCCCCATAGACCTTCAGCTAACCCTTGGAGCTGGTGTTTTTTTTCCTGCAAAAAATACTGCAAAAAAGCAAGGGAAAAAAATGGCGCTAAAAACGCAAAAGTGCAGAAAAACATCAGCTAACACCTTTGTGTGATAACACCATTAATGTGCAACTTTCTTACCAGGGGGTAGTCCCAATGTACAGTTCATGGATGGAAGAGCAAATCGAAATCTTCGTGTATTATGATTTACAGCCTGCAATTCAAATAATAGTCAGTTAAAGGGATTACCCCATGATTGATGTAAATAATGAAAATCAGACATCATATAGTTATACAGACGTGGACAAAATTGTTGGTACCCTTTGGTCAATGAAAGAAAAAGTCACAATGGTCACAGAAATAACTTTAATCTGACAAAAGTAATAATAAATTAAAATTCTATAAATGTTAACCAATGAAAGTCAGACATTGTTTTTCAACCATGCTTCAACAGAATTATGTAAAAAAATAAACTCATGAAACAGGCATGGACAAAAATGATGGTACCCCTAGAAAACACAGAACATAATGTGACCAAAGGGACATGTTAATTCAAGGTGTGTCCACTAATTAGCATCACAGGTGTCTACAACCTTGTAATCAGCCATTGGGCCTATATATATGGCTCCAGGTAATCACTGTGTTGTTTGGTGATATGGTGTGTACCACACTCGACATGGACCAGAGGAAGCAAAGGAAAGAGCTGTCTCAAGAGATCAGAAAGAAAATTATAGACAAGCATGTTAAAGGTAAAGGCTATAAGACCATCTCCAAGCAACTAGATGTTCCTGTGAGTACAGTTGCACATATTATTCATAAGTTTAAGATCCATGGGACTGTAGCCAACCTCCCTGGACGTGGCCGCAGGAGGAAAATTGATGACAAATCTAAGAGACGGATAATCCGAATGGTAACAAAAGAGCCTAGAAAGACTTCTAAAGAGATTCAAGGTGAACTTCATGCTCAAGGAACATCAGTGTCAGATCGCACCATCCGTCGTTGTTTGAGCCAAAGTGGACTACATGGGAGACGACCAAGGAGGACACCATTGTTGAAAACGAATCATAAAAAAGCAAGACTGGAATATGCCAAACTACATGTTGACAAGCCACAAAGCTTCTGGGAGAATGTCCTGTGGACAGATGAGACAAAAATCGAAGTTTTTGCCAAGGCACATCAGCTGTATGTTCACAGACGAAAAAATGAAGCATATCAAGAAAAGAACACTGTCCCTACTGTGAAACATGGAGGAGGCTCTGTTATGTTCTGGGGCTGCTTTGCTGCGTCTGGCACAGGGTGTCTTGAATCTGTGCAGGGTACAATGAAATCTCAAGACTATCAAGGAATTCTAGAGAGAAATGTACTAGCCAGTGTCAGAAAGCTTGGTCTCAGTCGCAGGTCATGGGTCTTGCAACAGGACAATGACCCAAAACACACCGCTAAAAACACCCAAGAATGGCTAAGAGGAAAAAATTGGACTATTCTAAAGTGGCCTTCTATGAGCCCTGACCTCAATCCTATTGAGCATCTTTGGAAGGAGCTGAAACATGCAGTCTGGAAAAGGCACCCTTCAAACCGGACACAACTGGAGCAGTTTGCTCATGAGGAGTGGGCCAAAATACCTGCTGAGAGGTGCAGATGTCTCATTGACAGTTACAGGAAGCGTTTGATTGCAGTGATTGCCTCAAAAGGTTGCGCAACAAAATATTAAGTTAGGGGTACCATCATTTTTGTCCATGCCTGTTTCATGAGTTTATTTTTTTACATAATTCTGTTGAAGCATGGTTGAAAAACAATGTCTGACTTTCATTGGTTAACATTTATAGAATTTTAATTTATTATTACTTTTGTCAGATTAAAGTTATTTCTGTGACCATTGTGACTTTTTCTTTCATTGACCAAAGGGTACCAACAATTTTGTCCACGTCTGTATAGCTAAAACCAGCCGTGTACCTCATATGGATTCACAGAGATCTCCCCATTCATTGCTCTGCTAGGTTTATATCAAGCTGGCACTCCCTATCACAACTCAGAAGTGTAACACTGCAGAGTTGTGTTACTAAACTCTTCTACCCCACTACAATCTGTTAAGAGCCTTAACCTTGTCATCTCATGTAATTTCACATAATATCCTCACAACTGTGCATTCTAAACCTTGTCAAATGTATAATTGTTGCAATTTTCATGTTCACCAGCAGGTGGTAGCAATGTTCTGGCAAGGACTTAAGTTCAGTTTAGTGTTCCTAGGCTGGAATAGTTCATTCCAGTTTAGCTCCCCCCTCTGTGAGCAGAGTGGGTTGCGCCCACATCCTGCCTCATGGGTCGAGAAGGAAGTTAGAGTCAGTGTATAGCCCACCCCCTGCTAGGGGTAGGGTGTGCATGTTAGGAGCTCCCAGAGATAGAGAACAAAGCCAGGATCTTGTCTCGGCTGAGACATTGATCATCATCCCCAGCCTCAACCCTTCAGCCTCAGCTGGAAGAAGCAAGCAGACAACTCCAGTTCCAGGAAGAAGCATACCCTGTGAAGATAACTGTGAGTAAAGTCCAGAGACCCAGGAGAAGCTATATTCCTCCTCAGCTAGTCAGTAACCAGACAGCAGAAGATATAAAGTGCAGAAGACAAATTCCTGCCACAGTATAAAGCTAACAAGCAAATGTCCTTTTCCTGCAAGTTCAAGGTACATGAGAGAGCAGAAAATAAATTCCTGCCAACCATTGCCAATACCTGCTGGGACATAACACTAAAGCTATATCTTGCTCGGATGAAAGTTACCATCAGTAAAGACAAGTTTGAACTTTACGAAGGGTCTGGATCTCAATTACTGCTGCAAACCCCTCTATTACTCCTACTAGCACTACACTTAATTTATTGAAAGTGAGCCAGGATCCAGGATTCCAGCCGTACCCAGGTAGGAGACACCGTTGACACCATTGCCACTACCATACAGAGACATTACACCACTCTGGCATTCCTAACCTGGTAAGTACGCTGCAATTGGCATCACAAGCAAAACTATAGACTATTATACCCATATCCTGACCCACTGCATAATTTGGCATCTGTCCTGATCTTGCAGAAGGCATTTTGAAGGATGAAACTGGGCATGTGCAGCCATCTCAGTGAGCCGGACAAAGAGATAAAAAAAGAAAACTAACAGCAGGTGGCGCTATAGAGATACATTTAATTGAATTAGGCCTCTTTCACACTTGCATTGTCCGGATCCGGCGTGTACTCTATTTGCCGGAATTACACGCCGGATCCGGAAAAATGCAAATGAACTAAAAGCATCTTCAAAATGCGTTCAGTGTTACTATGGCAGTCAGGACGCTATTAAAGTCCTGGTTGCCATAGTAGTAGTGGGGAGCGGGGGAGCAGTATACTTACAGTCCGTGCAGCTCCCGGGGTGCTCCAGAATGACGTCAGAGCGCCCCATGCGCATGGATGACGTGTCCATGCAATCACGTCATCCATGCGCGTGGGGCGCCCTGACGTCACTCTGAAGCGCCCCGGGAGCTGCACGGATGGTAAGTATACTGCTCCCCCGCTCCCCACTACACTTTACCATGGCTGCCAGGACTTTAGCGTCCCGGCAGCCATGGTAACCATTCAGAAAAAGCTAAACGTTTGATCTGGCAATGCACAGAAACGACGTTTAGCTTAAGGCCGGATCCGGATCAATGCCTTTCAATGGGCATTAATTCCGGATCCGGCCTTGCGGCAAGTGTTCAGGATTTTTGGCCGGAGCAAAAAGCGCAGCATGCTGCGGTATTTTCTCCGGCCAAAAAACGTTCCGGTCCTAAACTGAAGACATCCTGATGCATCCTGAACGGATTTCTCTCCATTCAGAATGCATTAGGATAATCCTGATCAGGATTCTTCCGGCATAGAGCCCCGACGACGGAACTCTATGCCGGAAGAAAAGAACGCAAGTGTGAAAGAGCCCTAACTCAGTGGCTATGCAAAAATTTTAATTACATGCAATTAGAAAAAGTATTCAGAACCAGGTGCTGGTTTGAAAACTGTAGAATATTTTTAATTGTGAGCCAAACCCAGGTGCTGGTCAAAAACACAGAAAAGATGCAAAGATTTCCATTATACCTTATCTCTGTGTAGTCTCCACTCATGGTTTTGGCTCACAATCACTAATGGAAATTACTGACCAAACACTGGCTTTCTGAAAGGCCTCATGCACACGACTGTTTTTCGGGTCTGCATCCGAATCCGAGCCGCAGTTTTTGCGGCTCGGGTACGGACCCATTCACTTCAATGGGGCTGCAAAAGATGCGGACAGCACTCCGCGTGCTGGCCGCATCCTTTGCTCCGTTCCGTGACCCCTCAAAATAATATATAGTATGTCCTATTCTTGTCCATTTTGCAGACAAGAATAGACATTTCTGCAATGGGCCGCCCGTTCCATTCCGCAAATTGCGGAAGGCACACGATGGCTTCCGTTTTTTGCAGATCCGTGGTTTGCGGACTGCAAAAAACTGAACGGTCGTGTGCATGTAGCCTTAGGGAGCATTCACATCACCATTTTATTTTTCGGTTTTCTGATCCGTCAGAAGAACAGAAAAAAAAACTTGGATCCTGTGCATCAGTTATGCAAATTTGGCATCCATTACTTTTACTGTCTAAAGATAAGGATCTCCGACGGAAATGGCTAAAACGGATGACAAATGTGCATACTGTAACTGATGCACAGGACCTGTTTTATTTTTTGTTTTATTTTTACAGGACGCTTTTTTCATATTTTTTTTTTCTGTTCTTCAGACAGATCAGAAGAACAGAAAATAAAACAGTGATGTGAACTCTCCCTTAGGAAATGTGAACGAGACCTCAATGGAGAAGCAAAAGATGCAGAGAGCACACTGTGTGCTGTCCGCATCCATATGTCCATTCCGTGCCATCCGCAAAAATATAGAACATGGCCTGTTCTTGTCTGCATTACAGGCAAAGATGCGACTGTTCTATTATTGGCCAGACATTCCATTCTGCAAAATGTGGAAGGCACATATATGGATGCGGACAGCACACAGTGTGCAGTCTGCATCTTTTGCTTCTCCATTGAGTTCTCGTTCACATTTCCGCGTCAGTGACACGTCAGTGAAAAAAAGCATACATGTTTCATCTGTGAAGCTTTCCATGAAGGATACGTGGTTGATCAGTGTGTCAGTTTTTACCATCTGTGTGTCATCTGTAATTCACTGACGTTGCTCAGCTGAAAATTTATTTCCAAAGAATCTATTAGTCTTCAGTGAAAAACGGAAACACAACACGGATGTATGGCAGTGATTTTCACGGACCCATAGACTTCAGTGGATGTTCTTGGTCGGCATCACGGATCAAAGTAGAGCATGTCTCCGTGATTTTTTTACTGACCCACGGTCAATAAAAAAATACTGAAATGTGAACAGATAAATTTAAGGCTACTTTCACACTTGCGTTCGGAGCGGATCCGTCTGGTGTCTGCACAGACGGATCCGCACCTATAATGCAAATGCTTAGATCCGTTCAGAACGGATCCGTTTGCATTACCATGAACAAAAAAATTAAAAAAAAAAATATATATATATATATTTTTTTTTTTGTTCATGATAATGCAAACGGATCTGTTTTGACTTTACATTGAAAGTCAATGGGGGACGGATCCGTTTGAAAATTGAGCCATACTGTGTCAACTTCAAACGGATCCGTCCCCATTGACTTACATTGTAAGTCTGGACGGATCCGTTTGCCTCCGCACGGCCAGGCGGGGACACGAAAGCTGCAAGCAGCGTTCAGGTGTCCGCCTGCTGAGCGGAGCAGAGGACAGACGGTGCCAGACTGATGCATTCTGAGCAGATCCGCATCCACTCAGAATGCATTAGGGCTGGACGGATCTGTTCGGGGCCGCTTGTGAGAGCCTTCAAACGGAACTCACAAGCGCAAGTGTGAAAGTAGCCTAAATCAATGGGGTAAGTGTGCTGTCCCTGGAAAATGCAGACAGCACACGTCAGTGAAAAATGGAAATGTGGACGAGGACAGAAGTGAATGGGTGAGCATACTACCTGCAAAGAATGCGGATTGGATGCTGACAAAAACAGCGTTAAAAAACAGCATGCGCACTTAGAGGGTGTGAGAAGGATGAAACTGATTAACCCCAGGTGAGGCAGAGCTGTAGTCAAACAAAACACTGTATAGTTCTGTTTCTTTGGCATAACTTGGCTATTTCATGATATTCAGTGAAGTAGATTGTAAGCTCCTCTTTAAGTAGATAGTTCTTATGTATCACTTATAACAGTTTTTACATTTGTTTAGGAAATTTTAAGTGTGTGTATCTCTTTAAGACTATATGATCCAAGATCTTGTGTATGTAAGGGCACTTGTAGAACAGGGCTCGACAAATCCCAGGCGCCAGGTCGCCATGGCGACCAGGAATTTAGTCCTGGCGCTTGGGTATTTGTCAGCCCGTTTTCAAAGGTGCCTGGGCGATGGGTGCGGAGCGCTGTTCTGTCCGGAGGCAGCACTGGAGTGGAGATGAGCGGAGAGCTGTGTGACGGTGCCTTAGGTTTCCTATACCCAGCTGCTCTTTGGACACGCTCCCTGCCCATGGCTGAGCGTACGCCGCGGAAGTCCACTGTGACAGACGTGATGAGGAGAAGCGCCGCCCTGCCCCCAGCGTGCTCGGGCCACCCATGTGCTCTATAAGCGGAATGCAGAGTCTGGCCTGGCAGCACGTTAAGCAGCTGCTGTGTCTGATGGGCCGGAGGCCTGACCTGCTGTGCGGGGGCCATAGCGCTGACCTGCGCCCTCCTCGTGGCTCTCAGGTTCACCTGCAGGTAACTTACATGCAGCATACGGGTAGGCTACCCGACACTGCTAGATTTGAGTGTGTAGTTCCCTTTAAGCCAGTCAGGCCGGTTACCGGCAATCCTTATCACAGCCAGCAGAGGGAGCCCCCAGTTCAGTATAAATAGGCTAGGGCCTAGCTCAGGAAGTTAGAAGTTTCCAGACTCAGTGCAGAGAGGATTCCCTCCTGAGTCCATGCATAGAAGTCAGAAGGGCATAGCTAATCAGCCTGAAGACACAGAATACCACAGAGGCCGATCAGATAAAGCAAGAGGTACTCAAGATAACAGAGGAGGTACTAGATAAGGACAGCTTCAAGGGTACACCGGATAAAGGGCATTAGACCTTGGAGAGAAAGTCACATGTAGCAGGACCAGTCAGGAATAGTGAGTAAGCCGCCTGTACTGCATCTCCTGTAATCAACACTCTGTATAATGCCTTGCTAAGACCGGCCATTCTGTACTTTCAAGAACCAGCTGTATTCACTGATATTCAGTAAATGTTCCAGTTTTTGTTGGCTACCCTATGCTTGCTTCATTCTTTTATAACATCATACACGGCGTGTCACCGTTTAATTGACACTGGCGTCACGAACTCATCAACTACCTGCCTGTTCCAGCATTCGCCCCGATTTGAAGACGACAGTGGATCCCAGGTTAGTGGTCAATCTGCACTACAAAGCCCAGCATACACTACTGACCCCCTGGGACACTGCATCGCTCTTTTTGGCGTCACGAACAGGATCCGCATACTTCGACAGTGCAGAGAAGTGTGAACTGTGTGCTTTAACTATTCCACCACCGTATTGCGAGGACTGCACCCTTTATTTCCAAGCCGGTGGATTGAAATTGTGCCTGGGAGGAATCAGAGACGCTGTACTGTGTTGCGCTACCCCCAGAGAGAAAATCGTATTTGTGGACTGTGATTTATTGGACTTTGCAACACCCTGCTTGCTGTCAGGGAATCGTGATCAAGATGGCCACCGGCCGCCTGGAGTAAAGTTTCCCGCGCTGCTGAGGACCTCCGTGGGCGGATCCCTTCAAAGACACAGAGAATCCCGCCCCTCTTCATCATCGCACCGCCGCGGCCCTGCTTTTCCTGCGTCAGCAACGTCACCGCGTACACAGGACGTCCGGAGTCTCACGAGATTTGGCCTGCGCGAACCCGCCGATACCGGTAAGAACTTGTATCCGGAGGGAAGGGGATTGTTCCGGCCCCTTTAGTCACCAGCGGCCACCTCGTAATAAGTTAACATGTCAGATCCGGGAGTTGCCGAGCGGCCGGACCCGGGAGAGCTTGCGGCTCCTAATCATCCTATAGCCCCCAGCATGATGCCCTTTACCATGCCTTACTATTTTGGGGCCCCATGGTTTCCCCGCTATAACGGAGAGGCCCATACCCTAAGAGACTTTAAAGAAAAGTTGCTGGCCTTATTCAAACTGTACCCCATAAATGCCGATCAGCAAATGGAAATCTTGCTAGCGCAACTTGAGGGGGCTGCCCGCAGAGAGGTATTATCCTGGCCTGCTGCTGAAAGGAGTACTCTAGAGCAGATATTCACCCGCCTCAGGGCCACTTTTGAAACGAGGACTGCCTCAGAGATAAAGATGCACTTCTTTGGCAAGAAACAGAAGTCCGGTGAGTCCCTCCGTGACTATGCCCTATCACTTCAGGAGGCTTTGGGGGCTGTAATCCAGATAGATCCCAAGGAAGCTGATAACCAGGATCAGACCCTGAGGGAACAATTTATTACCGGAGTGTCTAGTGAGCAAATAAGGACCCAATTAAAGATGCTGTCCGCCCAACACCCTAACAGTACCTTTCTGGACTTTAAAGAACTGGCTATAAAAATTCTGGGGTCAGCAGTATCTACAGAGTTGAGCCCCCCACCTGAGTTATCAGCCTGCAGGTCAAAACCGCTTATCATTAACCGAGCTGAGGCCGGTCAAGCTGTTCAAGCTACAGCTACCGATACTATCGCCATGCTGACAGAGCAAGTAAATCACCTCACTAAAAGCCTAGAGAGAGTGTGCAGAAAAATGGAGGAATGGGAAAAACCTATGATGTCAGAAGAGGAGTTCCTGTCACCCTCTAAGCCGTTCTCACCTCCATACCAAGAGACTCACCCCAGGGATCCTGGGAGGCGCAATAGGGGTCGCCAGCGGCCCGTGTGTACATACTGCAAAAAGATGGGACACACAGAATCCACTTGCTGGCAGTTAAACGGGCAACCCCTGAGGCTGAGGACCACCCCTCGGGAGGTAGAACACTAGGTCCAAAAGATCCAAATTGGATGCCACGGTATGTAGGATCCCATCCTAAAATCAATGTGGAGATTAACGGGGTCCCCTTTGAAGCCCTATTAGATACTGGGTCTCAGGTCACTACTATTCAGCTGCCCGCCTTTGAAAGATTCTGGGACACCAACCAATTGACCCAGCCGCCTGAATCCTGGGTAGAGATTATCGCCAGCAATGGCAAACCGGTAAAGATCCATGGATACTGGGAACCCACCCTGCAGGTGGGAGAAGTAACCTTGCCTCAACAGGGGGTGATAGTAGTACAGGCCGGCGACAGAGGAGGACATCCTGTCATTCTAGGCACCAATGTCTTCAAAAACTGTTATGCAGAAATCCTTGCCGTATTACACCAGACTCTGCCCACCGCTTCCTCTGCATCCAAGAGGGTGATTCAAAAGACTATCACTGTGTTAAGTGCCCAGCAGAGGTTTGCTAACGGGAAAGGAGAAATTTGTACTGCCAAGATTCGTGATAATAAGCCTGTGACTTTGCCTCCTAATTCCCAAACTCTCTTATGGTGTCGTGCTGTCCTGGGAGTCCAAGGCCAAGATTATCCAGCCCTGGTGGAACCTATCCAGATGGAGAACTACCCTTATGTGAGAGCTGCCAAGTGCCTGGTGAATGTCTCCCAAGGTAAAGTACCTGTCCGTCTGATTAACCTGAGTGACCATCCTGTTGCGCTTACTAAGCATTACCCTGTTGCCCAGCTTTCTCAGGTGTTCTTCCAAGACATCATCCGTCTTCCAGTGACAGAAAAGCCGCCAGCTGCAGTCAGCGGATGTCCGCCGGTGCCTCAGTCACAAGTACCCTGGTGGGAAGAGCTACATGTCGGGGACGAGACTACCCCCCAACATCAACAAGAAGGGATACTACGGCTTGTCAAAGAGCACCACCAGGCCTTCAGTAAACATGCTGCTGATTATGGAGAGGTTAGTGCCATACAACACACCATACCTACTGGCTCTCATCCTCCTATCAAGGAGAGATACCGACCCTTACCGCCTACTTCATATCAGACTGTAAAAGAAATGATCCAAGAGATGAAAGACTCTAATGTAATCCGGGACAGTCGTAGCCCGTGGGCGGCACCCCTGGTCCTTGTAAAGAAGAAGGATGGTGGTATCCGTTTCTGCGTGGACTATAGGAAGATTAACCAAATAACCCAGAAAGACGCGTACCCACTGCCCCGCATTGAAGAGTCACTAACTGCTCTGGGCTCCGCTGCCTATTTCTCCACATTGGACTTGACCAGTGGCTACTGGCAAGTACCCATGGCCCCGGCAGATAGGGAAAAGACTGCTTTCACCACTCCCATGGGCCTGTTTGAATTTAATTGTATGCCGTTCGGGTTATGTAATGCCCCAGGAACTTTCCAGAGACTAATGGAGCGGTGTTTGGGTCACAAAAACTTCGAAACAGTGCTGCTGTATCTAGATGACGTCATTGTGTACTCAAAAACATATGAAGACCACCTGAAACACCTAGCAGAGGTCTTTGAAATCCTTGTCAAATATGGCCTGAAGGTAAAGCCATCTAAATGCCACTTGCTCAAACCTGCGGTAAAATACCTGGGGCATGTGGTAAGCGGAGAGGGCGTACAACCTGACCCTGATAAGTTAGCGGCTGTCCGTAACTGGCCGGTACCCACTACCGTCAAAGAGGTGAGGGGTTTCCTTGGTTTTGCCGGCTACTATAGACGTTTCATCCCCCATTTTGCTCAAATAGCCGATCCTATCCAGGAACTCTTGAGGGGGCAGCCCAAGAAAAGTCCTAGAACTCCAGTGCTCATTGAGTGGAATGAAGAAAGAGAGATAGCGTTCCAGTTGTTAAAAAAGAAACTGACCGAGCCTCCCGTGTTAGGTTATCCAGATTACAGCAAGCCCTTCCATCTGTATACTGATGCTAGCAAACGAGGCCTGGGGGCTGTGTTAGCCCAGATTCAAGAGGGAAAAGAAAGAGTGATAGCTTATGCAAGCCGCTCCCTGAAAGGAGCTGAGAAAAATGACCAGAATTATAGTTCCTTCAAACTAGAGTTCCTGGCATTAGTGTGGGCGGTGACGGAAAAATTCAAAGATTATCTAGCCGCTACCCCATTCATTGCATTCACTGATAATAACCCTCTGGCACATCTAAATACAGCTAAATTGGGGGCTTTGGAGCAAAGATGGGCCTCTCGCCTCGCCAACTATGATTTCTCTGTAAAATATCGTGCTGGACGTACTAATGACAATGCTGATGCTTTATCCAGACTTCCCACAGAGACAGCTCCTGATGATGT
The DNA here is from genome assembly GCF_014858855.1 of Bufo gargarizans. Taxonomy (NCBI): domain Eukaryota; kingdom Metazoa; phylum Chordata; class Amphibia; order Anura; family Bufonidae; genus Bufo; species Bufo gargarizans. Next base: position 332,853,081 of record NC_058082.1, on the reverse strand, counting down.
GCGAGATGCCTGGGAAGATGTAGAAATGCCGGCCTTCTACCATAAATTTGCTCAACAGGATCAGGCTCGGGCTACCAGTAACAGCGCTGCAGTTCCTTCACCCTCCAGTAGGCCGGAACTCAAAGAAGAAAGGTGGGTGAAACTACAGTCTGAAAGTAGAGTGCTGGTTGAATTGCTGGACTTCATTACCAGTGGCAGAACCCCTGAGAGGATTCGGCGTAAGAGTACAGATCCTGAGCTCATCAAACTGTGGAGACAGCGCCATCAACTCTTCATACAAAAGGGCCTGCTGCTACGGAGAAGCCTAGACCCAGTGTCCAACGAAAGAGTGCATCAAATTCTCATACCCCGACGAGATGCAGGTATGGTGTTGGAGATGTACCACAATCAATCCGGTCACTTTGGGGTCCAAAAGACTGAGGCAAATATCCGCCAGCGGTTTTACTGGGTGGGCATGAGAGAAGACATGGAGAAGTGGTGTCGGGAGTGTGTAGCCTGTGCCTTGAAACGAGGTGAACACCATGATCAGAGGGCACCACTGAGACCCATTGTAAGTACTCGTCCTCTTGAACTTGTCGCCATCGACCATGTGAAACTGGAGCCTAGTCGCTCAGGGTATGTGTACGCTATGACTATTATTGACCATTTCACTAAGTTTGTTGTAGCGGTGCCTGTGAGAGACCAGACGGCCAAGACTACAGCCGAACTGTTCTGGAAACACTTCCTCCTGCCCTACGGTTGTCCAGAGAAGATCCTCACCGATCAAGGTCCTGCTTTTGAGTCCCATCTGTTCCATGAACTGTGCCGCCTGCACAACTGTAAGAAGATCCGGACGACGGCCTACCATCCGCAAGGTAATGGATTATGTGAAAAAATGAATCAGACCTTGATAGAGATGCTGAGGACCGTGCCTCCTGAAACCAGGGGAGATTGGCCTAATCTGTTGCCACAGCTCATGTTCACATACAATCATACCATACACTGTTCCACCGGGTATACCCCCTTTTATTTGATGTTTGGGCGCCAAGGATTATTGCCTGCTGACCACTCCTTGGATGTACTCGTACCTGATTGCATCAACCCATTCCCTAATACCGACTGGGTTGCTGAACACCAAAGGCGATTGAATACGGCCCAAGCTATTGTTCAGGAACGTATGGACTATGCTAGAGACCGGCAGCAGAGAGACTATGACCAAGCAGCCCATGCAGAACCCTTGACAATAGGGGCTGTGGTATGGTTAAAAAATAACCGCCGTACCAGTAAACTGGACAGTAAATGGGAGCAAAGTCCTTATGTTGTCACTGCAATCCCAAATGTTGGAACTCACACTTATGAGATCACCCGGGAGGGCAGGGGATCCCAAATTGTACACCGAAACCGGTTAAAGCTCTGCCTGACACCAGGACCCAGTGCCGAGAGTTCTATATCTGAACCCCCTGTGTCAGAGTCATCGATACAGCCTGAGGATCCTATGCAGGCTGTCCGAAATCTAAGGTATGACGCCGATCCCATGCATTGGCTTCTGACACCATGGTTGAACTTGTTGGTGCCCGCTCCGGCACCTACTGTACCTTTACTTCCAGAAGAGCCGGTTCAAGATGCCCCGGATCCAGTTCCCCCTCCAGTGGATCCTGTTGTTCCTGTTGTTCCTGTTGTTCCTGACCAAGGTCTCACGGATGGAGATCCTCCTGTTGCTACTTCCTCTTCTACCTCGGTGCTAAGGGAAGAGGAAACCCCTGTGTTGAGAAGGTCCACCCGGATGACCAGGGGACGTCCGCCAGTCCATTTAAGAGACTTTGACTATGCTGGTGGTGTCTCCTCCCGAACAGTTACTATCGGAAATAGCCTGCTTGATGTTTGTGCGCAAGAATGGACTCCTCCACGTGAGCCCTTGCCTGTTCTACACCCACGGGGAAATCCTGTGTAGTTCCTTATTATACCTCAGTCAAGAAAAATAGACTAACCTGGTTCACCTTAAGTCCGCTGTGCCAGGCCAGCGGCCGTGCCTAAGAAGAAAGAAGACGCCCCTTTTTCTTGCGTCATTTATTGCAAATGTTATATTTTTATGTGAAATAGTTGTTTATTATATTTATAATGTAATGTTTAAATTATGCATCAGCTTATGTTGGTTCAGGCATGTGTGTGAGTACGAGGCCTTACTCACGTTAAAGTCTGGGGGTGTGCAGCATACGGGTAGGCTACCCGACACTGCTAGATTTGAGTGTGTAGTTCCCTTTAAGCCAGTCAGGCCGGTTACCGGCAATCCTTATCACAGCCAGCAGAGGGAGCCCCCAGTTCAGTATAAATAGGCTAGGGCCTAGCTCAGGAAGTTAGAAGTTTCCAGACTCAGTGCAGAGAGGATTCCCTCCTGAGTCCATGCATAGAAGTCAGAAGGGCATAGCTAATCAGCCTGAAGACACAGAATACCACAGAGGCCGATCAGATAAAGCAAGAGGTACTCAAGATAACAGAGGAGGTACTAGATAAGGACAGCTTCAAGGGTACGCCGGATAAAGGGCATTAGACCTTGGAGAGAAAGTCACATGTAGCAGGACCAGTCAGGAATAGTGAGTAAGCCGCCTGTACTGCATCTCCTGTAATCAACACTCTGTATAATGCCTTGCTAAGACCGGCCATTCTGTACTTTCAAGAACCAGCTGTATTCACTGATATTCAGTAAATGTTCCAGTTTTTGTTGGCTACCCTATGCTTGCTTCATTCTTTTATAACATCATACACGGCGTGTCACCGTTTAATTGACACTGGCGTCACGAACTCATCAACTACCTGCCTGTTCCAGCATTCGCCCCGATTTGAAGACGACAGTGGATCCCAGGTTAGTGGTCAATCTGCACTACAAAGCCCAGCATACACTACTGACCCCCTGGGACACTGCATACACGCCTTCAGTGCAAATTACTACTACTCTCATCCAAGTGAGGCAGGAGCCTGAGATGTCAGCACATGTACACTGTATGCCATAGTCCTATATACTGTACATATATCATGGTCCTGTATACTGCACATATATCATGGTCCTGTATACTGCGTATGTAACACAGTATACAGCACGTACACTGAATGTCAGTCATATACTGTACATATATCATGGTCCTGTATACTGCGTATGTAACACAGTATACAGCACGTACACTGAATGTCAGTCATATACTGTACATATATCATGGTCCTGTATACTGCATATACCATACTATACAGCACATGTACACTGCATATGTAACATGGTATACAGTATTATTGGGGGGGCTCTATGGAGAAGTGGGGGGGGGGGGCACTATGGGGGAATCTACTGGGGGCTTTATGACGCGGCTCCGCCTGGCTCCTAACTTTTTTAGCTGGCTCCTAGATTCCAAGGAAATTTGTCAAGCCCTGTTGTAGAATATTCAGGGTCTGAGCAGACACTGGGGGAGCTACTTGCTACTAAGGTAGCAGCAACTTAACCCCTAAGGGATTTTTCACAAGTGAATTTTCCATCTGGATGTGATGCGCGTTATGAACGTATAGCATACAGACTGATCATTAATTTCAATGGCTCTGTGTTCATTAGTGCTGTTTTTCAAACATTATATCTGCATTCAGGAAAAAGTGCAGCATTTTCTATATTGTGTGTTTTTAATGCAGCCTTGGCTAACGTGAGAAATGGAAGGCATCCAGATGAAATGCCTTTTTCACTGATGGTTACTAGGAGATTATTATTTTTCAGTTTTTCTTTATGTATGTGAAAACCGCATCTGGAATCCGCAATCTGCACTGAAAAAATACGCACACTGAACACAATAGTAGAAAAAACTGATTGAACTTATGTGCAAATCTATCAGTTAGCAGATCCTGACCCAATCCACATCACTCGTGTTAAAGAGGCCTAAGAATTGTTCATTTTGTTTTCATTTTATATTTTGCTCAAAATAAAGATGAACATATGTTTTTGTCCAGTGAAGACTTTTTATAAAGGCACATGCACCTACATCTGAACAATCCTGAGGATAGGCCACTAGTGGACAAACCACTTATGATTTAGCCCCCCCCCCCCCCCCCCAAAAAAAAAAAAAAAAAAAAAAAAAAACAACAACAAAAAAAAAACAACAACACTGCACAATACATTTTCATATGAATGCTGACATATTTCCCACAATTTACAGTAATGATTTACATTATTTCATTTTGAGAAGCTTTGTAAAGGAGATGAGCAGATTAGATTCTGGTTCGATTTGGTCGATCAATTAGATTTGGGTCTGAATACCTGAACTGATAGTGCTTCAATTGTCCTGAGAATTACTGTATGACACTCTGATGTCTTCTCTATTCTCTCACTTTTTAAAAAAAATGTTTATACGTTTTCTTTTTCTCTCTTCCCCCCCTCTCAAATTTTGCCCAAATTGAACCACCAAAAATTCAGATGCAACTCAAATTTGTACAAAATTAGGGTTGAATTTATTTCAAATAATATTGGTCATCTCTACTATGTCATTTACAATTTAATAGTACTTACTATTTTGCGAATGAGTCGTAACCTATATTTTTTGTTTGGATCCTGAAGGGTCACACATTTCCTTTTTTTATTGATCATGTAATTTCCAGCAGCCATACCAAACATGGTTAACAAGACCATACCAACGGCAACAAATGCCCCTTTTATCTGTAAAAAATAAGCCAGGTAAATTAAGCTAATCATATTATGATTTATCAGGTAAGTAAACAGAACACAGATGAATTAAAAGAAAATACTGTGTATGTACAGCATTGTGATCCAGGACCCTTTCAGACAGTCTTTTAATCAGGAAAACAGACCCAGACTGGTAGAAATACCGTTTCCTTGTCCAGGATTTATTGGTCAAAACAAGAGAGGAGCGGATTTTTAAAAAATTTGATTCGGTCAGTTCGTCCAATTTTCCCCAAAATATGTTTCTATCCAAATTTATTTGTGATGAATCTCATTAAAACACAACTATTTTCTGGCTGCAGAGAGCCTGTATAGTGATTTACAGCACTGTGCCTTGCAGAAACATTCATAGGGAGTCCGCTGTGGCAGTTAAACAGTACTGAGAGTAAGTATCAAACGCAGGCATCACTTCACACTTCACTTATTTGGTCAGCTGATTCCACATATATTTCTAAAGAACCTGTTCTGTTAAACGCTGATACAAGTTGAGCACCCCCCCCCCTCCCTCCCGACAGAGTGGAGAAGGGTTTCAGCAGTAAGATTGTGTTGACGTCACTGATTAATTTGCCCTTCCTCTGATCTGTCAGAACAATAACCCACAAAAATCGGATCCTATCTGTGGAGCATCTGCCTTCACTTGGTCAGCATTTGTTCAGTATTGCTAATGCCAATAAAAAGAGTGGATCTAAAACAGATATGACACGTGAATGGAATATTTTCATGTCTTCTGTGTTTTGTACACACTCCTGCTTTTGGCTACTAAATCAAATTGTAGGAAGGCGCATAATTGATGGAAGGTGTCACAGAGATTCCTGGCCTCAGTGAGGTAAGAGACGGTAGTTTTAAGTGTCAGTGGCAGCTAGTGCTGACAGACACTGTTTTTGTTATTATGGTTGTAAAGCCGATCCGGGCCTGCTCTTACTGGGAGTAGCCAAAGTGCTGGGTGGTGGCTCCTCCCCACGCTCCAGGCCCCTAAATCCTGCTGTGGACTGCGGATGAAAATCTGCTAACCAGGTGAAGATTTTGTTCTATGGACATTGCATGGTGTGAACAAACCCTAAGACTGTGAACAGTCTTTTTTGTTTTTCCTTATGTGTGAATAAACACGAACTGTTTAGGTTAAAGACTTTGTGATTGCCTCTATATTGCGTCCGCTAGCCTGTCTACCAGAGCAAAACCCCACAAATGGTGGAGGATGCGGGAAACGCAGTAAGGCAGGCCTGTAGGCCGAAATGTTTTTTTTGTTTTTCCCGGGCACAAGTGCATGTCCTATATTAAGCTGGCAAGGTTACGACCCGTGTCCCCAGATCAAATGGAGGCGGTCATGAAAGCCCTCGTGGAGGCTAACAAGCAGCAGGAAACTAACCAGCTGCTATTACAACATTTAATGGTGTTGCATGCAGCCGGAGCGTCCCAGACCGTCCACGATGCCCGGAAAGCTGTCCATGCGGCGATCCCTAAGATGTCCCCCACGGATGACGTCGAGACCTATCTGGTTCGAAAAGGTGGCTGTAAGGGAGAAACTACCCTGAGACCAGTGGGCTGATGTCGTTGTTCCGTTCCTGTCGTCTGGATCCCAGCAAGTGTTTTTAATCTCCTCAATGATCAAGCGGCCGACTACCCAACCATACAAGGTGAGATTCTGGTGAGACTGGGGGTGAATGTATTGGTCCAGGCTCAGTGGGTGCACCAGTGGGAATTTAACTTGGCTGAACCCTCCAGACCACAATATTATGACCTGCTACACCAGTTGCAGAAGTGGCTGCAGCCTGACATTAACTCCCACTACTATGCTGGACCGTCTGTTGGCGGATGTGTTTTGGAGGGCTTTGCCGTACCCTCTCCAGCACTGGATCGGCCAGGTGTCTCCTGGTAATGCCTTAGAGATGGTCGACCTGGTGGAGCGCTATGAGGCCACCAGAAATCTACAGGGGGGTTATTTTGCGTGGGGGCCAATCAAACCCTGGAAATCTCCACCCAGACCCGGCGGCGGGTGCCAGCCAAGCCTGCCCGGGACGTATCCCCTACAGACCCAGCCCCGGTGGTTTGCTGGTGGTGTCACGAGCTTGAACACATAAGGGCCGACTGTCCCCATCAGGGTGAACCCGTGGATACCAACTTTGGCTACCGACTGGTACCTCCGAGACTGTAGACAAAAGCCACCTGTGCCAGGTGGAAGTGGGGGAGACTCTGACCGTGGCACTGATGGATTCAGGGAGCCTGGTGTCCCTGGTAAGAGCTGCCCTGGTGCGGCCCGTTGAGTATACTGGCCGAAAGGTCAGCATTGTGTGCATTCATGGGGACTTAAAGAACTATCCCACCGCCCTGGTCTCTATATCAACGGTGGCCGGCAGGTGGACTCATGAGGTGGCTGTCGCCACAAAATTACTGTATGAACTAATAATTGGGAGAGACTACCCTGATTTCCTGGCACTATGGCCGGACACGAAAGTTACCGATACCTGTAAGACAGATGTGAACCTAGCAGAGTGGCCCGGCTCAGGGGGAGACCAGAACCCTGGGAACCTGAGTCCAAAATGCCAGAGGTAGGGGTGACCGCCACTTTGGTGGAAGAGGGGGAGACAACCCCGCTAAGTGTGATGGTGGGAGACATGGAGGACTTGCCGTCAGGTCCAGAGCTAGCCGACCTCAATGTCTCCGGGGATAATTTTAGTACTGCACAACATCGGGACCCAACCTTATCCCGAGCCTGTGAAAATGTTTTAATAATAGATGGGGAACCACAACAACTGGGGGTAGAGTCGGTGTTTCCCCGTTTTGTGGTTCGTCAAGAGATGTTGCATCGTGTAAACCAGCTGCTAGTGGAATCCATTAAACAGTTGGTGGTGCCTCAGGCTTATCGCAAACTCGTGTTAGAGTTAGCCCACCAGCATGTTCTCGGGGGTTATCTGGGAATGCAAAAAAACGCAGGACCAGATTCTACAGCGGTTTTACTGGCCCAGTGTGTTCAAAGAGGTAGAAGAATATTGTCTTGCCCAACCTGCCAGATAACGAGCCCCCAGCCACATTTCCATAGTCCCTTGGTACCCCTCCCGATTATCGAGGTCCTGTTTTAGTGAATCGCTATGGATCTCGTAGGCCGGGTACCGAAGTCTGCTAGAGGACACCAACACATCTTGGTTGTCCTCGACTACTCCACTTGGTACCCGGAGGCGTCATACATCAGCCAAACTCATAGCTAAGGAGTTAATGGAGATATTTTCTCACGTGGGTCTGCCTAAGGAGGATCTGACTGACCAAGGGACCCTGTTTATGTCCAAGGTCATGAGAGAACTCTGTAAGTTGCTTCACATAAAATAGCTAAGGATGTCCGTTTATCATCTGCAAACGGATGGCCTGGTAGAGAGGTTTAATCTAACATTAAAAAATATGCTAAAAAGAGTGGTCTCTAAGGATGGGAGGGACTGGGACCTTCTTCTGCCTATATCTCATGTTCGCAGTACGAGAGGCCTCTGCTGGGTTCTCGCCCTTTGAACTGCTATATGGCAGACACTCTCGCGGTCTGTTAAGAGGCGTGGGAACAACAACCCACACCGCACAGAAGTGTTGTTGAGTACGTCACCCAGATGCAAGGACAGATGGAATTTTTTTTACCTCTGGTTAGGGAGCATATGGAGGCAGCACAGCAAGCCCAGAGTAGGATCTATAATCGGCAGGCTCGTGTCTGGACCTTTAACCAGGGTGATGGGGTATTGGTTCTGGTACTAACCGTAGACAGTAAGTTCCTAGCTAGGTGGCAGGGGCCCTATGAGGTGCTTGAAAAAATTGGAGAAGTAGATTACAAGGTACACCAGCCAGGAAGGCGAAAGCCAGAGCAGGTGTACCATGTAAATCTGCTCAAACTCTGTAAAGTTAGGGAAACCTGTACGGAAGACAGCCCATGACCAGGGTTCCTAGGGGAAGTGGTTTTGGCCCCTCTGTCTGAAGCAAGGGAAGAGGCTGCCACAGTGAAAATTGCTGACAGCCTCTCCTCTAAACAGGCTCAGGAAGCCAGGGAGTTCGTTAGTCAGAACATGGATGTGTTCTCGGATTTCCCTGGATGCACTTCCATAGTCCGATATGACATTATCACTGATCCTCAGGCAAAAGTCAGGTTAAAACCATACCGGGTACCCGAGGCTCGGGGACAAGCCATTGTAGAGGAAGTGCAGCTAATGCTCCAGCTAGGTGTCAACAAGGAGTCAAAAAGTGAATGGGCCAGTCCGATAGTCTTAATACCCAAGCCAGATGGGACATTGCGGTTCTGTAACGACTTCCGCAAACTGAATGAGGTTTCTAAGTTTAACGCATATCCCATGCCCCGGGTGGATGAGCTTATTGAGAAGTTAGGCCAAGTCCAGTATTTTTCTGGGTTGGACCTCACCAAAGGGTACTGGCAAGTACTCTTGACGGAGGCTGCCAAGGAAAAAACGTCTTTCATCACACCAGAGGGGCTGTATCAGTACAAGGTATTACCCTTTGGTCTACATGGCGCTTCCGCCACGTTTCAAAGGCTAATGGACATTGTACTCCGTCTACATCGTCGGTACGCTTCGATGTACCTAGACAATATCATTATCCACAGCACCAACTGGGAAAGTCACCTACCTAAAGTACAGTCTGTAGTGGATTTTCTTAGGAAGGCTGGCTTCCCCAAAAAAGTGCACAATAGGGTTAAAAGAGACCAACTACCTGGGATATATAATTGGGACGCGGAACTATCAAACCTCAGGTGAACAAAATTGAGGCAATTAGGAATTGGCTCTGACCTGTCACTACTTGGCAAGTAAAGTCGTTCCTGGGTATGGTGGGGTACTATATGAGGTTTGTACCCAATTTTGCTACAGTCGCCGCACCATTGACAGGCCTTTTGAAGGGACGCAAGTCAGTGACGGTTCAGTGGAATGAGCAGGCGGAAAAGGCTTTCTCCGCTTTGAAGTCTGCCCTGTGTGGGTCCCCGGTATTGGTGACGCCTGACTTCAAGAGGGAGTTTGTGGTACAGACCGATGCCTCTGAAGTAGGCCTCGGAGCTGTACTCTCTCAGGGCATCAATGGGGATGAACATCCTATTGTTTTCCTGAGCCGGAAGCTTACCCCAGCCGAGACTAGGTACTGTATAGTGGAGAGAGAGTGCCTGGCCATCAAGTGGGAACTCAAGTCTCTCCGCTATTATCTGTTGGGGAGAAAGTTCCATCTAGTGACCAACCACTCCCATATGAAGTGGATGAGCCAAGCCAAAGAGAGGAATGCTTGGGTCACCAGATGGTTCTTATCTTTACAAAACTTCAAGTTTTACGTGGCACATAGGGCAGGCAGGTTACAGGGAAACGCAGATGCCCTGTCCCTAGTACACTGTCTGGTGGGTGTTCACCCCCTCAGGGTTGAACAAAGGGGGAGGTATGTAGGAAGACGCAAGGGGCCGTCATTGATGCAAAGTATGTGTCACCGAGATTCCTGGCCTCGGTGAGGTAGGAGCCGGTAGTATTAAGTGTCAGTGGCAGCTAGTGCTAACTGACACTGTTTTTGTTAGTATGGCTGTAAAGCCGATCCGGGCCGGCTCTTACTGGGAGTAGCCAAAGTGCTGGGTGGTTGGCTCCTCCCCACACTCCAGGCCGGGTCTTTTTGGCCTATATAAAAAACCCAGACAGTTCTCAGGTGGGTGTGGTTTATCCTCTATCTGACAGAGAAGCTAGGGAATCTCTGTGTTTTGGGACCGTCCTAATGGGCTGAGAGCTGCATGCAGGGAAACAGGCCCCTAAAGCCTGCTGTGGACTGTGGGTGAAAATCTGCTAACCATGTGAAGATTTTGTTCTATGGACATTACATGGTGTCAACAAACCCTAAGGCCCCTTTCACAGGGGCGAGTATTCCACGCAGTTGCAATGCGGGAGTTAAACGCATTGCACGCGCACTGAATCCGGACCCATTCATTTCTATGGGGCTGTGCACAAAAGCGGTGATTTTCACGCATCACTTGTCCTATGGTATGTCTAGGCAGAAGATTAGGGCCACGTGTACAGTGTTTATAAAACCAGGAAGCACTGCAAAATAATAAGAGGGCATGCATTTAATACTGGCACACACTGGGCACAGCACATTGGTCACTGAAAAGGGCATATCTGTGTGAAAATTGCAATTTTTACTTAGCACCATCTACAGTGAGTTAATTTTTGCAAAACATCTGTGGGGTCAAAATGTTCACTACACCCCTTGGTACATACTTTGAGGGGTGCGGTTTCCAAAATGGGGTCACTTCTTTGGTGTTTCTTTTTTATTTCATCTCAGAGCATCTGAACTTATCGGCCAGTGGTGTATAAGGACCCTTGCAGAGGAGCGTGTCCGGATTAGGTCCGGATGCGTTGCGTCTGCGATCAGGGAAGATTGTGCGAGTAGGTTTGCTTTACGATGTTCAGTTTTTATCGCGCAGGTGCAAAGTGTTACCCAGACCCTTACCCAGACTTCTTTACTGAAGTTCGGGTTTGGAATCGGTGTTCTGTATATTTTATTATTTTCCATTATAACATGGTTATAATGGAAAATAATAGCATTCTTTAATTCAGAATGCCAAGTAAAAGGTCCATTGTGGGGTTAAAAATCATAAAAAAATTTAACTGACCTCATCCACATAATCGCGCAGCCGGGCTTGTCTTCTTTCTTCTTCTTCTTGCAGGACCTGGCTGGAAAAGGACCTTCGGTGACGTCATCACTTGTGCGTTGCGTGAAAATCGCAGCAAGCTCTATATTCTGCGTTTTTCACGCAACGCAGGTGACGATCGGGCTGGGGACCCGATCTGCATTATTTTCCCTTATAACATGGTTATAAGGGAATATAATAGCATTCTGAATACAGAATGCAAAGTAAAATTGTGATGGAGGGGTTAAAAATAAAAATTAAATTTACTCACCGAGTCCACTTAGCGTAGTTACGGATCTCTGTCTTCTTCTGTAATGTTGAGCTGCCGGCTAAGGACCTGTGGTGACGTCACATCACATGATCCAATCACATGATCCCTCACCATGGTGATGAACCATGTGATTGGACCATGTGATGAGCACATTGACGTCATCAAAGGTCCTATTCCTGTGCACAGCAAAGAAGAAGACAGAAGAGATACTGGCTGCGCGATCAAGTGGATTAAGGTGAGTTCAATTATTTTTTATTTTTTTAACCCCTCCAGCCCTATTTTACTAAGCATTCTGTATTAAGAATGCTATTATTTTCCCTTATAACCATGTTATAAAGGAAAATAATACAATCTACAGAACACCTAACCCAAACCCGAACTTCTTTTTGGGTACCAAACATGCCGATTTTTCATACGCACGTGCAAAACGCATTACAATGTTATACACTCGCGCGGAAAAATCCGGCATTTTCCTGCAACGCACCCGCATCTTATCCGGGCAAAAAACATGACGCCCGTGTGAAAGAGGCCTAAGACTGTGAACAGTCTTTTTTGTTTTTCCTTATGTGTGAATAAACACTGAACTATTTAAGTTAAAGGGGTTGTCCGAGTTATTTTTTTTGATCTTTCTATGTTCCTAACTGGGCAAATGTAACAGCTTTCCAATTAACTCACTTTATCTGCAGTGCCTGGTTTCTCAGATTTCAGTGAGGAGCTCAGGCTGGGCACTGGAGCTGACATACTAGAGAGAGCATTGCACAAGAAGGTAGGGGAAAGATCCTGTGTGTATTAACAGTGTCATTATACAGCTGGGACTTGTAGTTCTACACTTACAAGTTGCTGTTGATTCTCCCAGCAGGCAGACATGTCCCTCAGGGCAGCTCTTGTATCCACTCCCTTAGCAGTTTTATTATACAGCTGGGCTTGTAGTCCTACACATACAACATGCTGCTGAGTCTCCCAGCAGGCAGACATGTGACTCAGGGCAGCACTTGTAGCCACTCCCTTTGCAGATCAGGGGGAGGGGCAGAGGTTGTTTCTATTGCATGTAAACAAAGGGCCAGAAATGAACCAGGGAAATGAGGAAATATATTTTTTTTTTGCATAAAACTTGCTTAGCTTAGTTGCTGCCCATCAGATTTTCAGTGCTATATTTTTTTTTTCATAACTCGGACAACCCCTTTAAAGACTCTGTGATTGCCTCTATACTGCGTCCGTTATCTTGTCTACAAGAGCAAAACCTCACAATATCCTGATGCAAAATAGGGACCATGTGATACAGGCCTTACAGCTGCTCCAAAGACAGGATCCGATCAGAAGAAGGGTAAAATAAATGGTGATGTCAACAAGGTCAAAAAGAGGAAATGGTGGCCCTGTCATAGAGTGGGGAGGGTGGGAACAGCAACGTGAGAAGTCCACAGAGTGGCCCAGTTACAGAGTGTTGAGGTGGCAGCAGCATGAGGAGACCACAGAGTGGCAAGTTGGCAGCATCATGAGGAAACCAGACTGTTGAGGTGGTAGCAGCATTAGGAGATCACAGAGTGGCCCAGTGACAGAGTGGTGAGTTGGCAGCAGCATGAGGAGACCACAGAGTGGTGAGTTGGCAGCAGCATGAGGAGACCACAGATTGGTGAGTTGGCAGCAGCATGAGGAGACCACAGAGCGATATGGTGGCAGCAGCATGAGGAGACAACAGAGTAGCGAGTTAGCAGCAAAATGAGGAGACTACAGAGTGTTGAGGTGGCAGCAGCATGAGGAGACCACAGAGTGGCCCAGTGACAGAGTGGGGAGGTGGGGGGCAAAAGAGTAGCCAGTACCAGCACAAGATTTTGGGTGGCAGTAGGATCACTTGGCAGCAGGTGTGTGGCATCAGGCGGGTGGCAGCATCAGAATAGTAGCTAAAGCCAGTAGCCAGAAAAAAAGGGCTCTTTTTTTAACAAAGTTTGGGTGTGGCACTATGGATGATCTAGTCTGATGCATCATGCAATGGTGTGTGAAAATCCTGGCTGATCCACGCCTGATTTATCTTCACAAAGGTCAGTTTCTAAACATTTTGGGTGGAATGGCGAGTTCTCCTCGGGGTAACTATGGCCCCCATCGCACTAAACACTTTCTCTGATGCTACACTACTGGCCAGGCAGGAAAGTTTGTCCAGGGCAAACTCGGCCAGTTGCAGCCACAATTCAAGTTTGGCTTCCCAGTAGTCCGGGGGATCTTCGATGTGGGGTGGCAGGGTGCAGTACAAGTATGCCATCACCTGCTGGTTCAGGTTCTGCTCTATGTCTAGCTGCTGCTGCTGCAGTAGATTCTTTACTAGGCGGGTGAAGAAAACTGCTCATAAGAGACTCTAGATTTAAGTTGCTGCTGATGGAACTGCTACTGCTCCTGTCCCCCCCCCCCCCCCCACACTTGTGAAAGTGACTCAGAAGGACTCCCTGTCTCTATCTTTACTACATACTGCCACAATGTGTCTGGGTCATCTTCCTCATTGCCCCGTAGCTCCTCCTTGTGTGCGAATGTCCCACTCCTCCTCCAGTTCAGCCCCCACAGGGCTCATGTGGCCGTGAGATATAGGCGCCACGTCTCCTGTCCCCTGGCCAGGAGTCCCGTAGTCCTGGCGACTGACAAATGAAGTGGCATCCGGAAAGGGCCTGAATAAACAGCAGGTGTCACGCATGAGCTGCCAATGGCTAACATCAAAGTTACACAGGGGAGTACCTCTGTCCGCCTGTATCCTCAAGAAAATGTATTAATTTTCAGTTTTTTATTATTTATTTATTTTTCCGTCTTAGGTTCGACTGTGTCTTTTGGAAGGTAGGTGCCTTTTCTTGCTTTTTGTTGAGCTATAGCTCGCCACTTATCTATTGTTTTTTTAGGAAGGTCAGATTTTGATTTTTATCTATTTATTAGTCTATACAAGGACCAAAGCGATAAACTAGTACATGATCGCGTCATACAATAGGAGGTAATAAATAGACCTCGCCACATCGATCTCATTGCAGACTGCCCGATCCCCTGAGGACACCATGTAAATGGCGAAACATGTCGGGGGGGCAGTGCATAAGATTTTAAGCTACAGGAGACCCTAACTGAGTGCAATAGAAAGCAGGCATCAATAAATATTAGGCAGAAACTGGAGCAAGCGCGCAGCTACCAGAACAGTAGCCATAAGCAAACAACCTAGTACAGCACATAGGGAATTTCTGTAGATAGTTTTAAAGTAGTAGGTTAGATAAGAATAAGATATATATATATATATATATATATATATATGTGTATATATATATATATATATATATATTTTAAAAAAAGGAATAATAAAAGTTAAGTTTTAATACCAAAAGAAAAAATACACATGTCAAGAGTAGGCAATCAGTAGTCTAGGACTAAATGTAAAAAGTGTATATAAGCATCTACATGTGTAGGATATATATGTCAAGTGTGATTTCCTGATAAAACCCCACGGCATGCCTCTGATCTGCTGCATGTTGTGGAATTCTGACACCCGGCCTTCTCAGGTAAGGCATCGCCAATGCCTCCATTATATTTTTTAATCGCCCAACCTCATTTTTAGCAGCACGCTTGGTTGGGTCGGATACTTTGCCGATCCTATAGCACTTTACTGCATATATACTGCACTACTATACTGGCTACATCTGTGTTGTTTGTGTGTGATTGTATTTTACATATTTATGGACAGCTTTTGCATTTCACCTCTGCATATAATATATCAACCCTAAAATATAACATATTAACCCTAAAAGGTTATTCCAGCCTGTCAATTGCTTATTTGTATAAGGAGACCACTCAACTGACCTGGTGCTTTTATCAGAGTCATTCCCCTCTGTAAGCATCCAGGCCAATTGATACTACCCTCTCTGGCTACTTGTTTGCCCATCTTGAGATTGCGTCTGAAATTGTTTCCTGTAATCATGTTATTCAGTATATACGGTCATGTTTTCCAATTATATCATTAGAATTTTCAGTTTCCTATTCACTTAATCATGTATTTTCATCATACTTACCCTTTGGCCCGTGTTACCCACACAGACATACTACCGTATTTTTCGCCCTATAGGACGCACCGGCCCATAAGACGCACCTAGGTTTTTGGGGAGGAAAATAAGAAAAAAATTATTTTTAACCAAAAGGTGTGCTTTTGGTGGGTTTGGAACTAATGGTGGTCTGTGGGTGGCACTATTACTGGGGATCTGTGAAGGACACTGTTATGGGGGATCTGTGGATGACAGACACTGTTATGGGGGGATCTGTGGATGACGGACACTGTTATGGGGGGGATCTGTGGATGACGGACACTGTTATGGGGGGATCTGTGGATGACGGACACTGTTATGGGGGATCTGTGGATGACGGACACTGTTATGGGGGGATCTGTGGATGACGGACACTGTTATGGGGGGATCTGTGGATGACGGACACTGTTATGGGGGGATCTGTGGATGACGGACACTGTTATGGGGGGATCTGTGGATGACGGACACTGTTATGGGGGGATCTGTGGATGACGGACACTGTTATGGGGGGATCTGTGGATGACGGACACTGTTATGGGGGGGGATCTGTGGATGACGGACACTGTTATGGGGGGGATCTGTGGATGACTGACACACTGTTACAGGGGGGGATCTGTGGATGGCACTGTTACAGGGGGGGGGGGATCTGTGGATAGCACTGTTACAGGGGGGATCTGTGGATGGCACTGTTACAGGGGGATCTGTGGGTGGCACTGTTACATATGTGCCATCCACAGACCCCCCCACCCCATAACAGTGCCATCCACAGCCCCCCAGCCCATGACAGTGCCATCCACACCCCCCCAGCCCATAACAGTGGCATCCACAGACCCCCCCCCCTTAACTGTGCCATCAGCTCGATCATCCAATAGAGCCCACCCCCCCCCCCGCCGCCGCCGCATGTATACTTATATTAATTGTCTTATTCAATTAAATTGCATTAGATATGCCCCCTCACTCCTATATTGCTAATCGAACCTTAAATCCTCATCCTAGGTGCTGTAATGCAGGCCGGGCGGACGGCGCGTCACTCGCTGACGTCACTTGCCTGCGCCGCCTGCTTCATTCATAAAGTAGGCGGCGCAGGCACGTGACATCGGAGTTACGCTGCCGCCCGCCCAGCCTGCATTACAGCACCTAGGAATAGGATTTAAGGTACGATTCGCAATATAGGAGTGAGGGGGCATATATAATACATTTTAATCGACTAAGACATTTAATATTAGTATACCGGAGCGGCGGGGCGGTGCTATACTACACTGATTGCACCGCCCCGCCGCTATTCCCGGCCCCCAGCTCCTCCTCCCAGTCCCTCCCCCGGCCCCAGCTCACGCTACATCGCATCCAGCGATGTTAAATTGTCAGCATTCGCCCCATAAGACGCAGGGCCATTTCCCCCCGATTTTTTTTGGGGGAAAAGTGCATCTTATGGGGTGAAAAATACGGTATGTTTTTTTCTTTATATGAAATATTGTACATTATGATTAATGAAAATAAATATTATAGATGAAATATTGCACTCCCATTAATTCATTTTTTTAATATCTGTATTGATATACCCCTTGTATTTGTATTTATAGCTTTATAAAGGGCACCAAATTGAGCCTGAAACGTCGCAATAAGCAATAAATATTACTCTGAGATTGTACCACTGGTAAAATAAATGTTCAATTGAAGCTATATGCCGTCCTTGGTGTGCTGTCTCCAAACCACTGATATAAGTCATTTATAGACACCTCGGGTGAAAGGGGTCTGGGGGACGTGCACCCACAAAAGCCACTGAAAGATGTGTGCTGAGGTCTTGCTGTGATTAGAACCCCCTTGACAGTGACCTCCACAGGGACCTGCCCCCTTAACAGTGGCCTTTACTGGATCGGGGGCGTGTCCTTTTGAACAGCTCACTCTATGATAGCAGCACTTGTACTGTCTGAGTGTGAGCTACAGGGAGAAAGTCACCCTCCCTCCCACCCCTGCAGCTGATAGAAGTTGATTTTTACCTTCATTTTTTAAATCCCCGTAGGCCAAGGAGTGGAGGGGCGTGGCTTAACCAGATATGGGTGTGGCTTAGCAGGACCTAGAAGTTGATTTTCAACTTCATTTTTTCAAACTCAGTGAGCTGAGGCGTGGGAGGGGGTCTAACCAGATCGGGGGCATGTCCTTTTGAACAGCTCTCTCTAAGGGTCCATTCACACATCAGTAGAATGGGTCTGCATTCATTACGCGGAACAGGTTCAGACCCATTCATTTTCTATGGGGCCGGAAGAGATGCGGACAGCACACAGTGTGCTGTCCGCATCCACATTTTTCGGAGTGCGGCCCCGATCTTTCGATCTGCAGCTCCTGAAAAAAATAGAGCATGTCCTATTCTTGTTCGTAATTACGGACAATAATAGGCATTTCTATAGGGGGTGTCGGCTGGGTGCAATGCAGTACGGACGTCTGAATGAAGCCTAAGTATAGTGGAGCCTAAATGAGTGTGAGCTACAGGGAGAGAGTCGCCCGGCCACCCACCCACCCCTGCAGCTGACAGAAGTAGATTTTTACCTTTATTGTTTCAATCCCAGTTGGCTCAGGAATGGGAGGGGGTATGGCCTAACCGGATCACGGGCGTGGCTTAGCGGGACCTGGCTGATAAGGGTCATGTGACCACGCTTCTATTGGCTAATGCATTTTTTTGGGACTATCTTGGGAACGATACGTCCCATAGAGCTGAGACCTGTTCTAAAACTTTCCCGGACACCTGATGTACCTGTGTGCCAAATTTTGTGATTGTAAATAGTGCCCATACTAGTAATCATGTTCCTCATAGCCCCCCAGTATTAGTAAAGCTCCCCATAATACCTCCTAGTAGTAATAATTATCCCTATAATATGACAGTACATGAAATACCCCCGTTTATTGCCTGCAGTTGAGCTAATGTCCCCATAATGTATGCCAGTATAGAATACCCCTATATAGTGCCCCAGTAAATGCCCTCATAGTGCTCCTCTCCCCTTTCCCATAGTGTCCCCCCATAATATGCCAGTAAAAAAATGCCCCTTCTTAGTGCCTCCAGCCGATGTCCCTATAGTGCTTCTCTCCCCCATAATGTGCCAGTAAAAAATTCCCCTTCTTAGTGCTACCAGATGCCCCAATAGTGCTCCACTCCCCCATAGTGCCCCCAAATAATGCCCCATAGTGCTTCTCTCCCCTATAATGCCTCCCATAATGTGCCAATAAAAAAAGGCCCCTTTAGAGCCCCCACTTCCCCATAGTGCCCCCCAAATAATGCCCCTATAGTGGCAACAGATGCCCCATAGTGCCGCTCTCCCCTATAGTGCCTCCCATAATGTGCCAATAATAAAAAAAAGCCCCCAGATGCTCCCATAGTGCTCCTCTCCCCCATGGTGCCCCCCTCATAATTTGCCATTAATAAATGCCCCCATAGTGCCCCCCCAAAATAGGCAAGAAATAAATGCCCCCAGAATGCCACCCCCCAAAAAAATGGGGCTGTAAGGAATGCCAGCCCATAGTGCCAGCTCCCCCCGCAAAGTTTAAAAAAAAACACTAATACTTACCTCCATCAGCAGCGATGCGATGCAGGTCTCTTCCGGCCTGTGTCCCCCGCTGTGTGCTGCCCGGCTCAGGCATGACATCATTGCGCCGCCTAAGCTGGCCTCTGATAGGCTGCAGGCATTAGTGCCTTTAGCCTATCAGAAGAACAGGGAAGGGAGACGCCTCTCCCTCCCCTGCCGCAGCACAGGCATCTGTATCGCTGTCCTGAGGATGGCGATACAGATGAATATGGAGATGAGCACTTCCACAATGGAAGCGCTCATCTCCTACTGCCCGCCGCCACCACCGCCGCTGCAATTACATCCAGGGCCGCACCACCTGTGGTGATCGGCGGTGCGGCCCTGAGGAATAAAATACAAATTATGTTAAAGATGGCCCAGCGGCTGTTTTCTTAGGACAGCCTGGGGGGCAATTGCCTCCCTGCCCCTCCGTCCTAGCCCGTCCCTGCTCCCATGTGCGATCAGCTGCATCATCATCGAGTACTGTCTGCACATCACTGATGTCCTCCTCAATCGTCTCTGGGTCAGGAGCCTCACCACTCGCAACACCAGCTCCCATGCCACTCTCCTCATAACTACTTGCCCGCCTAGACTCCTCCACATCTTGGCTTGCCAGTAGCTGCTGACTGTCCTCTAGTAGCTCATCCTCACTGTATAGTGGAGCTGAGCCCACAGCATACAATACTTCTCTGGCTGAGGTAACAGAAAAGGACAGAGGCAGTTTGAGGACAAGTGAGGGCACAGGGCCTGCTCCCGGGCCATGCCAATAAGGGCTGTGTCTGACAAACTAACTGACTCTTCGCTGGGGGTGTCTGATGTCATTTGAGACTAAGTCGAAGATCGAGTCAACCATTCAAGAACCGCTGGGTTGCTGGTAAAGATATGACCGCTAGCTCACACTGGCAGCTCAGGACTCCTGAAGTGACTCCTGCTGCCACGGCCCCTTACTCTGCTGTGACCTCTGCCACTCCCCTGCACAGGGCCTGGCACTTCTCTGTCTGACATACTGTTAGATCAAATTAGAAAATTAAAAGGAAATTAAAAGACCCCCAAAAAGTCTGTAATTATCTCATTTCACCACACAACGACTAATAAGCCATTTTTTCACAATAATACACACAAAGAAGGGCTCTAGAATATATAACTGCACCGCTGAACGGCAAATATATATATTTTTTGCCACTAATACACGTTTTGTGACTTTTTTCACAAGTTATGGTAAGTGAACTATAGTACCTATATTATTTATACCTTGTAAGAAATACCACACATTAGGTGCTGCCTCTTGTCTCCTTTTCTCTTTTCTGTGCCGTTTGCCTGCTCGTCACAGCAATTGCAGTGGTGAGCAGGTGTAATTACAAGTATGGAGTCCCAAATCACTTCTATGGAACAGCTCTGTCTAAGTGAATACTACAGAGCCATCTCATACAAGTGAAGTCAATTGCTGTGACGAACGCTCCTACAAGTGCTGCTTTTTCTTCCAACATGATTGGCGGGGGGACAGGAGTTGGACCCCTGCCAATCTGATCTTGATGACCTATACTCAGGATAGGTCATCAATAGCAAAAAGCGGTCAAGCCTTTTAATATTTCTTAAGGGGGGGATTTATCATTTGCGGTGGTTTTGGTGTCAGTTTTAAGTCTGTCTTTGTTTTGTGAGATTGCGCCAAATTTATGAAATGACACACAGTAATATATTTGGCACAAATGTAATGTGGTATACGTCTATGTGTGTAAAAGTACACCAGGGAGTTGCCAGGTGTGGAGATGCAACTTTTTTGAGAAGTTTTAAAAAGTTGCACATTGTAATTGATACTTAAAGAGGACCTTTAATGTTTTTTTTATTAATTGAGAAAAACACCTTTACTTGCGGGGTACCCCACACTGATGCTGCCACCCTGCCTGATATTTTTTTTATATTGCTCCTGCGCCCGCTGTGTTCCCAAGTAGTATTCCCGCTCAGTATGCAAATACTGAGCATCGGTACAGTGAGGAGGAGATGCCAGGGATTCTCAATCGGCCTCTGCTTCTCCCTGTCTGTGCCACGTTCCAATAACAGCAGAGAGCGTCACAGCCAGGGAGAAAAAAAATCTCACCTTCTCGCTGGCTGTGACGCTCTCCGCTGTGATTGGACAGTACTACAACCAGGGAGAAGGAGACACCCATTGAGAAACCCTGGCATCTCCTCCTCACTGTACCGATGCTTAGTATTAACATACTGAGCGTGAAAACTACAGGGGGGCACAGCGGGCGTAGGAGCGATATTTTAAAAAAATCAGGCAGGGTGGCAGCATCAGCGTGGGGTACCCCGCAAGTAAAGGTATTTATCTCAATTAATAAAAAAACATGAACGGTCCTCTTCAAAAGTGTTCTAATCTCAAATACTGGTCTACTTTTCATTCAACTTCTAAAAGAGGCAAAGCTCACCAAACATCACAAAAAAATGCGCCAAATGTTGCACACAGGCATTACCGTACTTGCTGACATTTTTATGCCACAAAACTGGTGTAGCAAATTTGATTAACATCCCACTACATCTCTAACATTTATCAAAAACGAAACAACAGTGTCGGCTGCATCCAGTTTAGCAGTACACAACACGCCATGTAAAAGCAGCCTAAAGAAATATGTTACTAAAAATGGCACCCAAATATTCTTTCCATATCTTACATAGGTTCACAGGTCACCCAAAGTACATAGCGTTCAGAAATGGAAACGTACAACACATACATTTTGCACGCTGCATGCAAAATAGTTTAAAAGTAAAGTTACTTACCTGGAGAAATCCCATAGTATGGTATCAGATATGCAATGATAATTCAGTAAGTAAATGGCTATTTGTATGCATCTATGATGAAGCTATTGAAAGAAGTACTTTATACATCAGCAAGGACCAGACCTGGCATATGGTACAGCTTGTGCTCTCAAGAAAGAGATCTGATGTAATGGATTGCCTAACACAGCGAGAAGCAGTCTGGCACAGATAATGCCCCTCCTTTGTGTATACGCGCAGCTACTTAGACTATTCAGTCGGACATTCTGTTCTTTGATTTTATTCACTATGAACTATAAATGCATTAGTAGTAACAAAAATTCTGTGGTTTTGATTTGTCAATACAGAAGATATTTTTAAAAATAATTCCTGTAGTACTTTTGCATTTTTTGCAAGAAAACATATAATACAGGGTCTTAACATGTTGTACATTGAGGTAAGGCTACTTTCACACTGGCCTTTCTGGGTCCGCTTGCGAGATCCGTTTCAGGGATCTCACAAGCGGCCCAAAACGGATCAGTTCAGCCCCAATGCATTCTGAATGGATAAGGATCCGTTCAGAATGCATCAGTTTGGCTACGTTCCGCCTCCATTCCGCTCTGGAGGTGGGTTTTGGTGTCCGCCTGACGATACAGAGCCAAACGGATCCGTCCTGACTTACAATGTAAGTCAATGGGGACGGATCCGTTTTTCACTGACACAATATGGTACAATTGAAAACGGATCCGTCCCCCATTGACTTTGAATGTAAGTCAGGACGGATCCGTTTTGACTTAGACTTTTTTTTTAAATATTTTATTTGATTAAGGCCTCTTTCACACTACCGTATGGCTATTTCAGTGTTTTGCGGTCCATTTTTCACTGATCTGTTGTTCCTTTTTTTGTTTCCGTTGTGTTTCCGTTTCCGTTCCATGTTTCCGTATGGCCTATACAGTATACAGTAGATGGTTCTGCAAAAACGGAACGGATACAGAAGACATACGGATGCATTTCCGTTTGTGTTCCGTTTTTTTTTGAGGACCCATTGACTTAAATGGAGCCACGGAATGTTATTTGCGGGCAATAATAGGACAGGTCTATAAAAAAAGGTCTATAGTGGTGGATATTTAAAATCAAGAGTTAATGGTACTAAAGCAGTATATTATTGCAATACTGGAAAATGTATAATAAATATATACATGTGTGTATATATAAGGCGGAAAGGGGGGACTTACTTCACCAGGGAGGGAGGTATAGGATAAGCATATGACACCTATACCTTCCCCTCCCCCGCCGAGATCGCTTGGTAGGATGGTATGAACTCGCCTCCACGTCCCAGGAGAATGACACCAGGGTTCCAAGTGGAGAGTTCTTTATTGGTTAAGATAGCTCAACACGTTTCAGGGTATATCCCCCTTTCTCAAGAGCAAATAAAATACATTGTAGGTCAAAGCTTATCTGTTCCTTCTTGATCTCTACACAGGTCATAAAGGAACAGCATACCTAGAAAACTCTCCTATAGAAGTCAATGAGGTCCCCTCCTGTCCACTGTGTCTATGGCCCAGGTGGCTGCTGTAAAGCAATTCTCTAAATGCTGTTAAGAAAGCTAAAGCAAGATGGGGGCCTACCAAATTGTATTCTGGAAATAGAATAAAAAATGTAAAAAATAAGAACAGATTAAAAAAAACAGATACCGTATTTTTCGCCCTATAAGACGCACCAGCCCATAAGACGCACCTAGGATTTTGAGGAGGAAAATAAGAAAAAAAATATTTTGAACCAAAAGGTATGCTTTTGGTGGGTTTTGAACTAATTGTGGTCTGTGGGTGGCACTGTTATGGGGGATCTGTGGATGGCGCACTGTTATGGGGGATCTGTGGGTGACGCACTGTTATGGGGGATCTGTGGGCCCCCAGCCCCTCCTCCCTCACAGCTGATACACCCACCGCGCGGCATTGCGGCAGGTGTATCATTGAAAACTCTGCAAAATCAGCAGCATTCGCCCCATAAGACGCATTTTGGGGGGAAAAGTGCGTCTTATAGGGCGAAAAATACGGTATGTGTTGCTGTCTGGCACTTTAAGTGGGAGAAAAATGTTTTGGTGACACATTCCTTTTAAGTCCAGTGTACAAAAGCAGAAGATCTGTGAAAGATTCTTCAAGGTGTGGCAAAGGGTATGCATTAAGGGTGAGTTGTGAGCCAATTGTTTCACGACTAATTGGATTCATTACGAATGTCACAAAATTTAATTGGCAAAACAAATCTGAAGATTTTTCCTTTGTTTTGGACTAATTGTGTAAAAATGGTGCCCTGCAACTTTTTACTTTTAGAATTTGCAGGAGAAAAACACAAGTGAGGAAGAAGAAGGATAGTCACATGAAACTGGGTGGAAGTGGCAGGAAGATACCTGGGTAGAATGAGCATATACTATACTGTGTTGAGCTGTTGGTGAGGGTGGATGGGTCTCTGGCAGTCTCTGCCTAAAAACTAGTTTAGACTGTACAGAAGCACAAGCAACTATTCTAGTGTAACAAGGACAAAAGGGAAAGAATAGAAAGAAATAATTGTGTAGAGGGAGTAAGGGGCTGAGGGCACACTGTTTAAAGGGAACCTGTTATCTCCAAAAACCATCTGAAGCTGCCAGCAGTACATGAGAGTAGCCAGAAGTGTGTTTCTGACAATTGTTTTGTTCCTGAATGCAGATGCGTCAAAAGCTCGTTTTATCCCCTGCTGGCGCGCTTTTCTAGACATGCTTGAAGTCAAGGGGGCAGCGACCTCCTTGCTTCAAGTCAAGGTAACCACACCTGCTTCCCTGCCCCTTCGCTGTGACTGACAGCCGGTAGTTTGACTGGCTTTGCCGAACTCTCTGCATAAGCGCTGTCAGTCACAGCGAAAGGGCAGCGAAGGGGGCGTGGTTACCGTGACATGAAGCAAGGAGGCCGCTGCCCCTTGACTTCAAGCATGTGTGGAGAAGCGCGCCGGCAGGAGATAAAAGGAATGTATTCATAGCTTTTGCCGCATCTACATTCAGGAACAGAACAATCGTCAGAAAGACACTGCTGGCTACTCTCCGGTACTGCTGGTGGCTTCAGATGTTTTTTGGAGGTGACAGGTTCCTTTTAAAAGGGTTGTCTCACTTCAGCAAATGGCATTTATCATGTAGATGAGGTTAGTACAAGGCACTTACTAATGTATTGTGATTGTACTTATTGCCTCTTTTGTTGGCTCAATTCATTTTTCCATCATATTATACACTATTATCCAGGGGTTGTGACCACCCTGCAATTCAGCAGCGGCGGCTATACTTGCACACTACAGGAAAAAGTGTTGGCCTATGTGTACTCCCATGGTCCCAACCACCAGAGAGGCAAGCGCCTTTTCTTATAGTGTGCACACATGGCCATCTGTCATGCCCCACTCTGACCATGTGCGGAGGTCAGCCAGGATAGCAGCACGAGTTTAGTGATTGCTTTGGAGCCGTGCTGGATCCGCCTCTCTCAGGTGCACTGGGTGGGGTCTTTAGGTTAAATAGCACACTGCCCAGTGCCCTGAGCGGATTATACTGTTCATTCTGTCTGGGATGTTTGGCGAGAAGGTTGGCTGTCTGTTCCTGCTCTCAGAGATAAGTATTATTGCTTGTTTGGTTGTTTGTGTCTTCTTGTCCATCCAGGTTCTGTGCGAGCAGACTGCTCCTATCTCCCCACTTCACCATCTTAGGGAGTTCAGGGTTTTTGTTAGCCCAGGCTGGAGGACACTAGTACACCTACCTTCAAGGTCTACTGTGGGCTGAGCAGTGCAGGGAAAGAGGTCAGGGATAAGCTAGGAGGTCACCCTTCCCCTGTCTCTCGTACAGAGCCTGGTTGGTGTGTTGTCTTTGATACTGGGTGTACGTCCGTCGTGACACCACCACTGCTGAAATGTAGAGTGGCTGCAAATTACCTACAGTGCATAATGTGAAGGAATAATGAATTGAGCCAAAAAAGAAGGCAATATAGACAATCACAAAACCTTACATTAACTTTGTCTACACGATGAATTCCATTTTCTGAAGTGAGACTCCTTAAACTCCTTAAATATAGCTGCCACAACACCTCATTCTAGCAGTTCTCCGTTACGAAACCAACCAATAGCAAGAGATAAATGTTCATTTGAATACAGAGGGTTCACCACAAGATGTAAACCATTGGTGAGCCTCAAAAACAGAAAGGCCAGATTAGAGTTTGCCAAACGACATCTAAAAAAGCCTTCACAGCTCTGGAACAAAATCCTATGGACAGTTGAGACCAAGATCAACTTGTACCAGAGTGATAGGAAGAGAAGAGTATGGAGAAGGAAAGGAACTGCTCATGATCCTAAGCATACCAACTCATCAGTGAAGCATGGTGGTGGTAGTGTCATGGTGTGGGCATGTATGGCTGCCAATGGAACTGCTTTTCTTGTATTTATTGATGATGTGACTGCTGACAAAAACAGCAGGATGAATTCTGAAGTGTTTCTGGCAATATCTGCTCCTATTCAGCCAAATGCTTCAGAGCTCATTGGATGGCGCTTCACAGTGCAGATGGACAATGACCCAAAGCATACTGCAAAAGCAACCAAAGAGATTTTTTAAGGGAAAGAAGTGGAATGTTATGCAATGGCCAAGTCAATCACAGGACCTGAACCCGATTGAGCATGCATTTCACTTGCTGAAGACAAAACTGAAGGGAAAATGCCCCAAGAACAAGCAGGAACTGAAGACGGTTGCAGTAGAGGCCTGGCAGAGCATCACCAGGGATGAAACCCAGCGTCTGGTGATGTCTATGCGTTCCAGACTTCAGGCTGTAATTGACTGCAAAGGATTTGCAAAAAAGTATTCAAAAGTGAAAGTTTGATTATGATTAGAGTTGAGCGAACACCTGGATGTTCGGGTTCGAGAAGTTCGGCCGAACATCCCGGAAATGTTCGGGTTCGGGATCCGAACCCGATCCGAACTTCGTCCCGAACCCGAACCCCATTGAAGTCAATGGGGACCCGAACTTTTCGGCACTAAAAAGGCTGTAAAACAGCCCAGGAAAGAGCTAGAGGGCTGCAAAAGGCAGCAACATGTAGGTAAATCCCCTGCAAACAAATGTGGATAGGGAAATGAATTAAAATAAAAATTAAATAAATAAAAATTAACCAAAATCAATTGGAGAGAGGTTCCATAGCAGAGAATCTGGCTTCCCGTCACCCACCACTGGAACAGTCCATTCTCAGATATTTAGGCCCCGGCACCCAGGCAGAGGAGAGAGGTCCCGTAACAGAGAATCTGTCTTCATGTCAGCAGAGAATTAGTCTGCATGTCATAGCAGAGAATGAGGCTTCACGTCAGCCACCACTGCAACAGTCCATTGGCATATATTTAGGCCCAGCACACACACAGGCAGAGGAGAGAGGTCCCGTAACAGACAATCTGGCTTCATGTCAGCAGAGAATCAGTCTGCATGTCATAGCAGAGAATCAGGCTTCACGTCAGCCACCACTGCAACAGTCCATTGGCATATATTTAGGCCCAGCACACACACAGGCAGAGGAGAGAGGTCCCGTAACAGAGAATCTGGCTTCATGTCAGCAGAGAATCAGTCTGCATGTCATAGCAGAGAATGAGGCTTCACGTCACCCACCACTGCAACAGTCCATTGGCATATATTTAGGCCTAGCACACAGGCAGAGCAGAGAGGTCCCGTAACAGACAATCTGGCTTCATGTCAGCAGAGAATCAGTCTGCATGTCATAGCAGAGAATGAGGCTTCACGTCAGCCACCACTGCAACAGTCCATTGGCATATATTTAGGCCTAGCACACAGGCAGAGCAGAGAGGTCCCGTAACAGACAATCTGGCTTCATGTCAGCAGAGAATCAGTCTGCATGTCATAGCAGAGAATCAGGCTTCACGTCAGCCACCACTGCAACAGTCCATTGTCATAAATTTAGGCCCAGCACCCAGGCAGAGGAGAGAGGTCCCGTAACAGACAATCTGGCTTCATGTCAGCAGAGAATTAGTCTGCATGTCATAGCAGAGAATCAGGCTTCATGTCAGCCACCACTGCAACAGTCCATTGGCATATATTTAGGCCCAGCACCCAGGCAGAGGAGGGAGGTCCCGTAACAGAGAATCTGTCTTCATGTCAGCAGAGAATCAGTCTGCATGTCATAGCAGAGAATGAGGCTTCACGTCAGCCACCACTGCAACAGTCCATTGGCATATATTTAGGCCTAGCACACAGGCAGAGCAGAGAGGTCCCGTAACAGACAATCTGGCTTCATGTCAGCAGAGAATCAGTCTGCATGTCATAGCAGAGAATCAGGCTTCACGTCAGCCACCACTGCAACAGTCCATTGGCATATATTTAGGCCTAGCACACAGGCAGAGCAGAGAGGTCCCGTAACAGACAATCTGGCTTCATGTCAGCAGAGAATCAGTCTGCATGTCATAGCAGAGAATCAGGCTTCACGTCAGCCACCACTGCAACAGTCCATTGTCATAAATTTAGGCCCAGCACCCAGGCAGAGGAGAGAGGTCCCGTAACAGACAATCTGGCTTCATGTCAGCAGAGAATTAGTCTGCATGTCATAGCAGAGAATCAGGCTTCATGTCAGCCACCACTGCAACAGTCCATTGGCATATATTTAGGCCCAGCACCCAGGCAGAGGAGGGAGGTCCCGTAACAGAGAATCTGTCTTCATGTCAGCAGAGAATCAGTCTGCATGTCATAGCAGAGAATGAGGCTTCACGTCAGCCACCACTGCAACAGTCCATTGGCATATATTTAGGCCTAGCACACAGGCAGAGGAGAGGTTCATTCAACTTTGGGTAGCCTCGCAATATAATGGTAAAATGAAAATAAAAATAGGATTGAATGAGGAAGTGCCCTGGAGTCCAATAATATATGGTTATGGGGAGGTAGTTAATGTCTAATCTGGACAAGGGACGGACAGGTCCTGTGGGATCCATGCCTGGTTCATTTTTATGAACGTCAGCTTGTCCACATTGGCTGTAGACAGGCGGCTGCGTTTGTCTGTAATGACGCCCCCTGCCGTGCTGAATACACGTTCAGACAAAACGCTGGCTGCCGGGCAGGCCAGCACCTCCAAGGCATAAAAGGCTAGCTCTGGCCACGTGGACAATTTAGAGACCCAGAAGTTGAATGGGGCCGAACCATCAGTCAGTACGTGGAGGGGTGTGCACACGTACTGTTCCACCATGTTAGTGAAATGTTGCCTCCTGCTAACACGTTGCGTATCAGGTGGTGGTGCAGTTAGCTGTGGCGTGTTGACAAAAGTTTTCCACATCTCTGCCATGCTAACCCTGCCCTCAGAGGAGCTGGCCGTGACACAGCTGCCTTGGCGACCTCTTGCTCCTCCTCTGCCTTGGCCTTGGGCTTCCACTTGTTCCCCTGTGACATTTGGGAATGCTCTCAGTAGCGCGTCTACCAACGTGCGCTTGTACTCGCGCATCTTCCTATCACGCTCCAGTGCAGGAAGTAAGGTGGGCACATTGTCTTTGTAGCGTGGATCCAGCAGGGTGGCAACCCAGTAGTCCGCACAGGTTAAAATGTGGGCAACTCTGCTGTCGTTGCGCAGGCACTGCAGCATGTAGTCGCTCATGTGTGCCAGGCTGCCCAGGGGTAAGGACAAGCTGTCCTCTGTGGGAGGCGTATCGTCATCGTCCTGCCTTTCCCCCCAGCCACGCACCAGTGATGGACCCGAGCTGCGTTGGGTGCCACCCCGCTGTGACCATGCTTCATCCTCATCCTCCTCCACCTCCTCCTCATCCTCGTCCTCCTCGTCCTCCAGTAGTGGGCCCTGGCTGGCCACATTTGTACCTGGCCTCTGCTGTTGCCAAAAACCTCCCTCTGAGTCACTTCGAAGAGACTGGCCTGAAAGTGCTAAAAATGACCCCTCTTCCTCCTCCTCCTCCTCCTCCTCCTGGGCCACCTCCTCTTCCATCATCGCCCTAAGTGTTTTCTCAAGGAGACATAGAAGTGGTATTGTAACGCTGATAACGGTGTCATCGCCACTGGCCATGTTGGTGGAGTACTCGAAACAGCGCAACAGGGCACACAGGTCTCGCATGGAGGCCCAGTCATTGGTGGTGAAGTGGTGCTGTTCTGTAGTGCGACTGACCCGTGCGTGCTGCAGCTGAAACTCCACTATGGCCTGCTGCTGCTCGCACAGTCTGTCCAGCATGTGCAAGGTGGAGTTCCACCTGGTGGGCACGTCGCATATGAGGCGGTGAGCGGGAAGGCCGAAGTTACGCTGTAGCGCAGACAGGCGAGCAGCAGCAGGATGTGAACGCCGGAAGCGCGAACAGACGGCCCGCACTTTATGCAGCAGCTCTGACATGTCGGGGTAGTTGTGAATGAACTTCTGCACCACCAAATTCAGCACATGCGCCAAGCAAGGGATGTGCGTCAAATTGGCTAGTCCCAGAGCTGCAACGAGATTTCGCCCATTATCACACACCACCAGGCCGGGCTTGAGGCTCACCGGCAGCAACCACTCGTCGGTCTGTTGTTCTATACCCCGCCACAACTCCTGTGCGGTGTGGGGCCTGTCCCCCAAACATATGAGTTTCAGAATGGCCTGCTGACGTTTACCCCGGGCTGTGCTGAAGTTGGTGGTGAAGGTGTGTGGCTGACTGGATGAGCAGGTGGAAGAAGAGGAGGAGGAAGCCGAGAAGGAGGAGGTGGCAACAGGAGGCAAAGAATGTTGCCCTGCGATCCTTGGCGGCGGAAGGACGTGCGCCAAACAGCTCTCCGCCTGGGGCCCAGCTGCCACTACATTTACCCAGTGTGCAGTTAGGGAGATATAGCGTCCCTGGCCGTGCTTACTGGTCCACGTATCTGTGGTTAGGTGGACCTTGCCACAGATGGCGTTGCGCAGTGCACACTTGATTTTATCGGATACTTGGTTGTGCAGGGAAGGCACGGCTCTCTTGGAGAAGTAGTGCCGGCTGGGAACAACATACTGTGGGACAGCAAGCGACATGAGCTGTTTGAAGCTGTCTGTGTCCACCAGCCTAAATGACAGCATTTCATAGGCCAGTAGTTTAGAAATGCTGGCATTCAGGGCCAGGGATCGAGGGTGGCTAGGTGGGAATTTACGCTTTCTATCAAATGTTTGTGAGATGGAGAGCTGAACGCTGGCGTGTGACATGGTTGAGACGCTTGGTGACGGAGGTGGTGGTGGTGGTGTTGGTGGTACATCCCCTGTTTGCTGGGCGGCAGGTGCCAACGTTCCTCCAGAGGCGGAGGAAGAGGCCGAGGCGGCAGCAGCAGAATAGGCCGAGGCGGCAGCAGCAGAAGAGGTAGCAGGGGGAGCCTGAGTGACTTCCTTGGTTTTAAGGTGTTTACTCCACTGCAGTTCATGCTTTGCATGCAGGTGCCTGGTCATGCAGGTTGTGCTCAGGTTCAGAACGTTAATGCCTCGCTTCAGGCTCTGATGGCACAGCGTGCAAACCACTCGGGTCTTGTCGTCAGCACATTGTTTGAAGAAGTGCCATGCCAGGGAACTCCTTGAAGCTGCCTTTGGGGTGCTCGGTCCCAGATGGCGGCGGTCAGTAGCAGGCGGAGTCTCTTGGCGGCGGGTGTTCTGCTTTTGCCCACTGCTCCCTCTTTTGCTACGCTGTTGGCTCGGTCTCACCACTGCCTCTTCCTCCGAACTGTGAAAGTCAGTGGCACGACCTTCATTCCATGTGGGGTCTAGGACCTCATCGTCCCCTGCATCGTCTTCCACCCAGTCTTGATCCCTGACCTCCTGTTCAGTCTGCACACTGCAGAAAGACGCAGCAGTTGGCACCTGTGTTTCGTCATCATCAGAGACATGCTGAGGTGGTATTCCCATGTCCTCATCATCAGGAAACATAAGTGGTTGTGCGTCAGTGCATTCTATGTCTTTCACCGCTGGGGAAGGGCTAGGTGGATGCCCTTGGGAAACCCTGCCAGCGGAGTCTTCAAACAGCATAAGAGACTGCTGCATAACTTGAGGCTGAGACAGTTTCCCTGGTATGCATGGGGGTGATGTGACAGACTGATGGGGTTGGTTTTCAGGCGCCATCTGTGCGCTTTCTGCAGAAGACTGGGTGGGAGATAATGTGAACGTGCTGGATCCACTGTCGGCCACCCAATTGACTAATGCCTGTACCTGCTCAGGCCTTACCATCCTTAGAACGGCATTGGGCCCCACCATATATCGCTGTAAATTCTGGCGGCTACTGGGACCTGAGGTAGTTGGTACACTAGGACGTGTGGATGTGGCAGAACGGCCACGTCCTCTCCCAGCACCAGAGGGTCCACTAACACCACCACGACCATGTCCACGTCCGCGTCCCTTACTAGATGTTTTTCTCATTGTTATGGTTCACCACAACAACAAATATATTATTTGGCCCAATGTATTGTATTCAAATTCAGCGGGATATAAATTTGAGGCCTAGTATTTAGGCGCTGGGTGACCGGTATGGATTTAGTGACAGAATTAGACTTGGAAATGCACAGAAGCGTGTGTGTGAAGTTATTCTGAATGACCCTATGTGCACCTTCAATATGATCTACCCTTTTAGGGATAGATTTCAAATAGCTCTGATATAGCAGAAACGACTAAATTATGAAATTGCTAAATTGGGAATTGTATTTCAACCCAGAACAAAAAATGTGCTTTGACGGACACTAAATAACTTTCCCAGCCACAACAGGACAGCGGTAACGAGAGATTTAGCGGGATATAAATTTGAGGCCTAGTATTTAGGCGCTGGGTGACAGGTATGGGTTTAGTGACAGAATTAGATTTGGAAATGCACAGTAGCGGGTGTGTGAAGTTATTCTGAATGACCCTATGTGCACCTTGAATATTATATACCCTTTTAGGGATAGATTTCAAATAGCTCTGATATAGCAGAAACCACTAAATTATGAAATTGCTAAATTGGGAATTGTATTTCAACCCAGAACAAGAAATGTGCTTGAACGGACACTAAATAACTCGCCCAGCTACAGCACTAGGGACAGATTTAGCGGGATATAAATTTGAGGCCTAGTATTTAGGCGCTGGGTGACAGGTATGGGTTTAGTGACAGAATTAGATTTGGAAATGCACAGTAGCGGGTGTGTGAAGTTATTCTGAATGACCCTATGTGCACCTTGAATATTATATACCCTTTTAGGGATAGATTTCAAATAGCTCTGATATAGCAGAAACCACTAAATTATGAAATTGCTAAATTGGGAATTGTATTTCAACCCAGAACAAGAAATGTGCTTGAACGGACACTAAATAACTCGCCCAGCTACAGCACTAGGGACAGATTTAGCGGGATATAAATTTGAGGCCTAGTATTTAGGCGCTGGGTGACAGGTATGGGTTTAGTGCCAGAATTAGACTTGGAAATACACAGTAGCGGGTGTGTGTGAAGTTATTCTGAATGACCCAATGTGCACCTTGAATATTATATACCCTTTTAGGGATAGATTTCAAATAGCTCTGATATAGCAGAAACCACTAAATTATGAAATTGCTAAATTGGGAATTGTATTTCAACCCAGAACAAGAAATGTGCTTGAACGGACACTAAATAACTCGCCCAGCTACAGCACTAAGGACAGATTTAGCGGGATATAAATTTGAGGCCTAGTATTTAGGCGCTGGGTGACAGGTATGGGTTTAGTGCCAGAATTAGACTTGGAAATACACAGTAGCGGGTGTGTGTGAAGTTATTCTGAATGACCCAATGTGCACCTTGAATATTATATACCCTTTTAGGGATAGATTTCAAATAGCTCTGATATAGCAGAAACCACTAAATTATGAAATTGCTAAATTGGGAATTGTATTTCAACCCAGAACAAGAAATGTGCTTGAACGGACACTAAATAACTCGCCCAGCTACAGCACTAAGGACAGATTTAGCGGGATATAAATTTGAGGCCTAGTATTTAGGCGCTGGGTGACAGGTATGGGTTTAGTGCCAGAATTAGACTTGGAAATACACAGTAGCGGGTGTGTGTGAAGTTATTCTGAATGACCCAATGTGCACCTTGAATATTATATACCCTTTTAGGGATAGATTTCAAATAGCTCTGATATAGCAGAAACCACTAAATTATGAAATTGCTAAATTGGGAATTGTATTTCAACCCAGAACAAGAAATGTGCTTGAACGGACACTAAATAACTCGCCCAGCTACAGCACTAAGGACAGATTTAGCGGGATATAAATTTGAGGCCTAGTATTTAGGCGCTGGGTGACAGGTATGGGTTTAGTGCCAGAATTAGACTTGGAAATACACAGTAGCGGGTGTGTGTGAAGTTATTCTGAATGACCCAATGTGCACCTTGAATATTATATACCCTTTTAGGGATAGATTTCAAATAGCTCTGATATAGCAGAAACCACTAAATTATGAAATTGCTAAATTGGGAATTGTATTTCAACCCAGAACAAGAAATGTGCTTGAACGGACACTAAATAACTCGCCCAGCTACAGCACTAAGGACAGATTTAGCGGGATATAAATTTGAGGCCTAGTATTTAGGCGCTGGGTGACCGGTATGGATTTAGTGACAGAATTAGACTGGGATATGGCCAAAAAATAAACAGACTATTGCTGGTTAAATGCACTTGGTGTGACAGCTTCACCCTGATGTAGGCTTTAGCCAAAAAACAACCACACCATTGAGGGTTAAATGCACTTGGTGACAGGCGCAGCTTGCCCCTGATTTAGTATATGGCCAAAAAATGAACAGACTATTGCTGGTTAAATGCACTTGGTGTGACAGCTTCACCCTGATGTAGGCTTTAGCCAAAAAACAACCACACCATTGAGGGTTAAATGCACTTGGTGACAGGCGCAGCTTGCCCCTGATTTTGTATATGGCCAAAAAATGAACAGACTATTGCTGGTTAAATGCACTTGGTGTGACAGCTTCACCCTGATGTAGGCTTTAGCCAAAAAACAACCACACCATTGAGGGTTAAATGCACTTGGTCGCAGCTTGTGCTGGCGCACCACAAGACACAAAATGGCCGCCGATCACCCCAGAAAAATGTGACTGACAAACGGTCTGGGCAGCCTAAAAACAGTGAGCAATTGAGGATCAGCAGCTCAATGATCCACAGCTGCAGATCGATCAGTTAATCAAGTCCTTTGGAGGAGTTAATCTGCCTAATCTCGCCCTACTGTCGCAGCCGCAACCTCTCCCTACGCTAATCAGAGCAGAGTGACGGGCGGCGCTATGTGACTCCAGCTTAAATAGAGGCTGGGTCACATGGTGCTCTGGCCAATCACAGCCATGCCAATAGTAGGCATGGCTGTGATGGCCTCTTGGGGCAAGTAGTATGACGCTTGTTGATTGGCTGCTTTGCAGCCTTTCAAAAAGCGCCAAGAAAGCGTCACAAAAGCGCGAAGAAAGCGACGAACACCGAACCCGAACCCGGACTTTTACGAAAATGTCCGGGTTCGGGTCCGTGTCACGGACACCCCAAAATTCGGTACGAACCCGAACTATACAGTTCGAGTTCGCTCATCCCTAATTATGATTATTATTATGTCCCATTACTTTTGGTCCCTTAACATGTGGGAGGCACATATGCAAACTGTTGTAATTCCTACACCGTTCACCTGATTTGGATGTAAATACCCTCAAATTAAAGCTGACAGTCTGCAGTTAAAGCACATCTTGTTTGTTTCATTTCAAATCCATTGTGGTGGTGTATAGAGCCAACAATTTTAGAATTGTGTCAATGTCCCAATATTTATGGACCT
Source organism: Bufo gargarizans (assembly GCF_014858855.1). Classification (NCBI taxonomy): domain Eukaryota; kingdom Metazoa; phylum Chordata; class Amphibia; order Anura; family Bufonidae; genus Bufo; species Bufo gargarizans. The sequence continues at coordinate 332,817,369 of NC_058082.1, read as the reverse complement.
GACTGTAAACTTATTACCCGCTTTTTGCCAGCTCAGCAACCCAGTATCATTCTGCTGCTGAGCAATTGCACTTTTTTGTTCAGCACATTATGTGTGTTATTAACCTCTTAAGGACACATGATGTATCGGTACGTCATGATGTCCTGGTACTTAGGGACACATGACGTACCGGTACGTCATGAATGGTTCCGATCACCGCCGCTCGGCGGGCGGTGATCGGAACCCGGTGCCTGCTCAAATCATTGAGCAGGCACCTGGGGCAAATGCGCCGGGGGGTCCTGTGACCCCCCCATGTCGGCGATCGCAGAAAACCGCAGGTCAATTCAGACCTGCGGTTTTCTGTGTTTCCGGGTTATTCGGGTCTCTGAAGACCCGATAACCCGGAACAGGATGGTGATGGTGGTGTGATTTCACTCCACCAAACACCATCCAGCGATCCTGAGTGGTGATGGTGACATCACCACTCAGGATCGCTTTCTGATTGGTCAGTGGGCGGTCCTCCTCCTTTTGTGTTCCGGAGCTGAGGAGAGACGAGCTGCCTGCACGTGTGTCTGCCGTCGCTGCCAGCACCCCGATCTGTGCCCCCAGGACCCGATCTCTGCCCCCAGCACCCCATCAGGTACATAGGGACAGCATAGGGAAAGTTTGGGTTAGGCAGGGAAAAAAAAGGGAAATTCTGGGGCTCGTATTGGTTTCCCGGCCCACCAGTTAAATCCACCGGAGCACCCTGCCGGAGAACTTGTCTGGTGTAGCCCAGAGCGATACGAGCCCGTGATTCCTGATTTTGTAGGCCAATCAGGAATCCAGAGTTCCACAGTGGGCTACACTGAATATGACTTTTTTGGTCATTTTTTCAGTGACCCACTGGTAAATCTGATGGTGGAGCAGACGAATCTGTACGCCCAACAGTTCGTCACTCAACACCCGGGCTCCTTTTTGGCCAGGCCCGGTGGCTGGATATTGGGGCCTCGTGCTGCATATGGGCCTGGTCAAGAAACCCAGTGTCAGGCTGTACTGGAGTGGGGACGTCCTATACCAGACCCCACTTTACAGTACGGCCATGACACGCTCCCGGTTTGAGGCCATCCGGAAATGTCTGCATTATTCCGATAATGCAGCATGTCCCCCCCCCGAGGTGATCCTGCCCATGACCGTCTGTATAAGATACGGCCGGTCATCGATCACTTTGGGGCCAAATTCATGGAGGCCTATGTACCTGGAAGGGAGGTCGCGGTTGAGTCTCTCATTGCGTTCAAGGGGAGACTCATTTTCCGCCAGTTTGTGCCCTCCAAGCGGGCGAGGTATGGCGTGAAGCTATACAAAATTTGTGAGAGTACCTCAGGGTACACTTACAAATTTCGTATATACGAGGGGCGAGATTCCCGGATTCAACCCCCAGAATGTCCCCCCACTCTGGGTGTTACCGGGAAACTTGTGTGGGACCTTATGCACCCACTGCTGGATAAGGGTTACCACCTGTACGTGGATAACTTTTATACCAGTATCCCCTTGTTCCAGTCCCTTGCCGCAAGATCCACGTTCGCTTGTGGGACCGTGCGGCAAAATCAACGCGGCCTCCCTGCCCTCCCCCTCCAGGTACCTATCCCCAGGGGTGAGACCCGTGCCCTTACCACTGGAAACCTGTTGCTGGTCAGGTAGAGGACAAGAGGGATGTCCTTATGCTGTCCACAATTCATGGTAACGGCATCACCCCTGTCCCTGTACGAGGTACCGCGGCAACGGTCCTCAAGCCCGATTGTATCATCGCCTACAATCGGTATATGGGAGGAGTTGATCTCTCTGATCAAGTCCTCAAGCCATATAACGCCATGCGCAAAACCCGGGCATGGTACAAAAAAGTTGCGGTCTACTTGGTGCAGGTTGCGATGTACAACTCTTTTGTACTATCCCAAAGCGCTGGCAGCACAGGGACATTCCTCCAGTTCTATGAGGCAGTCCTCAAGGCCCTGATCTTTTCGGACCGGGAAAGAGCAGGCCGGAGTACCTCGGGAACTGTAGGCGCCTGGATCCGGTCCCTGGCCAACACTTTCCAGGTGTGGTCCCCCATACTGGAAAGAAGGGACGAACCCAAAAAAGGTGCAGAGTGTGTCACAGGAGGGGGATACAGAAGGACACCACAACTCAATGTGACACGTGCCCCGATCATCCGGGCCTCTGCATTATTGGTTGCTTCAGGGAGTATCACACTTCCATGGAGTACTAAATTTATATCCCAATTTAGGACTGACATCGGATAAAAAAACTGGTTCTCAGACTTGAGACACCCAAAAAAACTAAAATAATTTATTAAAAGTAGACATATTAGGTATTACCGCGTCGGTAATAATCTCCTCTATAAAAATACCCCATGATCCAACCCCCCAGATTAACACGGTCAAAAAAAAATAAAAAAAGGTGCAAAAAAAGAATTTTTTTGTCACCAAACATAACTAAAAATTTAATAGGAAGCGATAAAAAAGTCATATAGCCCTCAAAATAGTGCCAATAAAACCGTCCGCTTGTCCCGCAAAAAATAAGCCCCCACATAAGATAATCGGATAAGAAAAAAGAAAAAATGACACCTAGACTTTAGAGATACAAAAATTTTTTTTTGTATCAAAAAGGATAATATAGTCAAAAACGTAAATAATTGTAAAAAATTAGGTATTAGGTATTACCGTGTCCGTAAGAATCTCCTCTATAAAAATATCCCATGACCTAACCCCCCAGATTAACATGGTAAAAAAAAGAAAAGAAAACTGTGCCAAAAACGAATTTTTGGGCACTTTTCCATTTCAATCAGTTTTTTCCGGTAACAAAACAAGGGTTAACAACCAAGCAAAAGTTAATATTTATTACCCTGATACTGCAGTTTACAGAAATGCCACATTTGTGGTCGTAAACTGCTGTATCAGTAAAAGGAAGGACGCAAAAGGAAAGGACCGACATGGTTTCTGGAAGGCTGATTTTGATGGCCTTTTTTATTGACACCATGTCCCTTTTGAAGCCCCTCTGATGCCCCCCTAGAGTAAAAACTCCCTAAAAGTGACCCCATCTAAGAAACTACACCCCTCAAGGTATTCAAAACAAATTTTACAAACTTTATTAACCCTTTAGGTGTTCCTCAACAGTTAATGGCAAATGGAGATGAAATTTCAGAATTTCAATTTTTGGTAACCTTGCCTCACAAAAATGTAATATAGAGCAACCAAAAATCATATGTACCCTAAAAATAGTCCCCCAAAAAATGCCACCTTATCCCGTAGTTTCCAAAATGGGGTCACTTTTAGGGAGTTTCTACTCCAGGGGTGCATCAGGGGGGTTGAAACAGGACACGGTGTAAATAGTTTCTACTCCAGTGGACGCATCAGAGATCACACTGTGTTTCAAAGAAACTACAAAAGTAAAAAAAAAAATTATACAAATTTTTTATTGTTGATGCAGTGATATAAACATTTTAAAGGACCCAGCAATTTTCTGTTTTTGCATGTTCGTTTTTTCTCACTGGCCTTCCAGGACATTTTTATTTTCGACATTTAAATAGACATATGAGGGTTTGTTTTTTGCTGGACAAGTTGTACTTTCTAATGGCACCATTAGATTACAGTATAAACTGTACATATAATGGGAACATATAGTGGAAAGCTGGAACACAATTCCAAATGGGGTGGAATAGGAAAAAAAACCTTTCAATTCCTCCACAGTTTTATGGGTTTTGTATGGCATTCCTTATGCACTAAGGCCTCATGCACACGGCCGTTGTTTGGGTCTGCCAAAAAGGCGGCTCGGATGCGGACCCATTCACTTCAATGGCGCCGCAAAAGATGCGGACAGCACTCTGTGTGCTGTCCGCATCCGTTGCTCCGTTCCGTGGCCCCGCTAAAAAAAATAACATGTCCTATTCTTGTCCGACAAGAATAGGCATTTATATTGAAGGCTGTCCATGCCGTTTCGCAAATTGCGGAACGCGCATGACGCCATCCGTGTTTTGCGGATCCGCGATTAGCGGACCTCAAATCACACTACGGTCGTGTGCATGAGGCCTAAACCTGACCTGTTATCTTCATTCTCCAGGTCAGTAAGATTGCAAGGATAACAAATTTGTATTTTTTTTATTTTTTTTATTGCCATATTGTAACCCCTATAACTTTTTTATATTTACTTCTATGGAGCTGAATGATAACTCATTTTTTGTGGGCAAATATTTATAATTTTTTATGAAATGTTTTGGGGGAAGTGAAGTAATGAAAAAATGGCGTATTGGCCATTTACATTTTTTTTTCTCCATTACGCTGTTCGCTGTATGGGATAAATATTTTTATATTTTAACAGTACAGATGTTTTAAGACATGAAGGTATTTTTTAAATTGTTTATTTTTATTTTAAATTTGGGAAAAGAGGGTGATTTGAACGTTTTATATATTTTTATATTTGCCCTAGGTAACTATAACAAACACTCATTAGCTTGCCAATTGTATTCTGTGATGGATATTTATCTATCACAGAACACAGCATTCAGTATATTCCAATGCAGTGCTGCCACCTGCAGGCCTGTATTGGAACATACCAGTGTTAGGCATCAGAGCCTCAAGCATGTTCTGGGCTATCACTGGAATATAACAGCTTCACTGATTTCAGCCAGGGGAGGCTGGGAGCTTGCGGCTTCCTCATTATTACTGCTCAGATGCCATGGCCACAATTGACCGCAACATCTGAGAGGTTAAATGTCTCTGATTGGACCAATTGCTATTTGCAATGGCCATGAGTAACATCTTTAAAGTGACGACTTTCGTCGTGCATGTACAATGGAGCTTGTCAAGGGGTTAAACACCTAGTTGAAAGAGATTTCACCCAAAAAATTGCCTATTCCCAAAATAAATTGTCAATACCAATGTGCAGTGTTTCTGTAAAAGGGGAGGGATTTAATATTGCCTCTGTCTTCAGATTACAGAAAACACACTTGCAATTTTGCCAGCACTATTTATAGACTTTTCATTTATAGGAAACCGGTGACTTTTCATTTGTAGGCCTCATAATAAAATGTCTGAAAAATAGAAGAGTGCAAAACGAATGTGGGTAGCAGCAGCAGCCATCCAGGGAGGAGTAGTAGTGGTAGTAGTAGTAGTGAACATAGTTCTCCCTGGCTTCTGAAAGGCACAACATTATAATTAAGAATAAAAAGGATGACATTGTGGACTGGATGGCTCACTACTCCTCTTAGTCACAGCAGAATGATGTGGAGGTCACCTCTGAGTCTGACACAGTGCTCTTGGAGCCAGGGGTCACATAATTCCTTCTGCTCCTTGCAGCCCAAGAAAAGCCTGTCAGTTGCAACCTCTTTGTTTTCACTACTCCCTACTAGTGAGGTGCCTTTTTTTTTCTAAGAAAAGACAAAATCCTACTATGCACTATACAGGGAGTGCAGAATTATTAGGCAAGTTGTATTTTTGAGGATTAATTTTATTATTGAACAACCATGTTCTCAATGAACCCAAAAAACTCATTAATATCAAAGCTGAATATTTTTGGAAGTAGTTTTTAGTTTGTTTTTAGTTTTAGCTATTTTAGGGGGATATCTGTGTGTGCAGGTGACTATTACTGTGCATAATTATTAGGCAACTTAACAAAAAACAAATATATACCCATTTCAATTATTTATTTTTACCAGTGAAACCAATATAACATCTCAACATTCACAAATATACATTTCTGACATTCAAAAACAAAACAAAAACAAATCAGTGACCAATATAGCCACCTTTCTTTGCAAGGACACTCAAAAGCCTGCCATCCATGGATTCTGTCAGTGTTTTGATCTGTTCACCATCAACATTGCGTGCAGCAGCAACCACAGCCTCCCAGACACTGTTCAGAGAGGTGTACTGTTTTCCCTCCTTGTAAATCTCACATTTGATGATGGACCACAGGTTCTCAATGGGGTTCAGATCAGGTGAACAAGGAGGCCATGTCATTAGATTTTCTTCTTTTATACCCTTTCTTGCCAGCCACGCTGTGGAGTTCTTGGACGCGTGTGATGGAGCATTGTCCTGCATGAAAATCATGTTTTTCTTGAAGGATGCAGACTTCTTCCTGTACCACTGCTTGAAGAAGGTGTCTTCCAGAAACTGGCAGTAGGACTGGGAGTTGAGCTTGACTCCATCCTCAACCCGAAAAGGCCCTACAAGCTCATCTTTGATGATACCAGCCCAAACCAGTACTACACCTCCACCTTGCTGGCGTCTGAGTCGGACTGGAGCTCTCTGCCCTTTACCAATCCAGCCACGGGCCCATCCATCTGGCCCATCAAGACTCACTCTCATTTCATCAGTCCATAAAACCTTAGAAAAATCAATCTTGAGATATTTCTTGGCCCAGTCTTGACGTTTCAGCTTGTGTGTCTTGTTCAGTGGTGGTCGTCTTTCAGCCTTTCTTACCTTGGCCATGTCTCTGAGTATTGCACACCTTGTGCTTTTGGGCACTCCAGTGATGTTGCAGCTCTGAAATATGGCCAAACTGGTGGCAAGTGGCATCTTGGCAGCTGCACGCTTGACTTTTCTCAGTTCATGGGCAGTTATTTTGCGCCTTGGTTTTTCCACACGCTTCTTGCGACCCTGTTGACTATTTTGAATGAAACGCTTGATTGTTCGATGATCACGCTTCAGAAGCTTTGCAATTTTAAGAGTGCTGCATCCCTCTGCAAGATATCTCACTATTTTTGACTTTTCTGAGCCTGTCAAGTCAGGTGTTGATGTCATTAGACCACACCCCTTCTCATTACAGAGATGCACATCACCTAATATGCTTAATTGGTAGTAGGCTTTCGAGCCTATACAGCTTGGAGTAAGACAACATGCATAAAGAGGATGATGTGGTCAAAATACTCATTTGCCTAATAATTCTGCACTCCCTGTAGAAGATAGTCAAGAGAGTCTCCCTGTTGTGTGTGAATGGTCAGCATTTGGAATGCCAGAAGAAGGAGGTTCAGGAGCAGATGGGGAACCCCATGTATAGTTGTGGTGGTGGTAGTAATGGCACCTGTAGCTACAGTGGTGACAGTAGGGGCAGTGGTAGTGACAGTGGCACTCTAGGTAAATACAGAGCAAGGAGGGGGACCAAGGAGCCCATGATGACATAGCACAGTAAATGTGGAGTGGAGGTTGATGACTATGACAATGATTGTGGACAGGACCTGGAAGACAAATCAGGGTGCTGAGGAGAAGGCAACATTAGAAAAGGAGGGTGGTGGCCAGAATAAAGAGCAGAGGCAATGTACGGCCAGACCCTCCCTAAAAACTGCAATCTAACACAAACGTAGGTACCACATCTCTATTGGAGCTCATGCAGCAGCATCAACCGATCTCATGGAAAAATAGAGGTGGCCTCCAGCTAGCGCAAAAAGTGTGTAGTGCTTTTTGCGGTGTCCTTTGCAGCAGCTAGGCTGCATCTATGTGCAGTACAGTATCCTTGTCCTCGTCACTTACTGTTCTCCTGCTCAGACTCCTCCTACTTCGATGTTGCCCAACATCAATAAGGGAATGTGTGACCAAGAATGAACTCTATGCACCCAACAATCTGCTGGTGAGCCAGCTTAACTCTTACCTGGCCAAGTTGCTGGCATATACATAGCCAGCATTATTTCTACTGTCACATAGCGAAGAACGCGGGCCGATTCTTGCAATTGTTGCTGTGAGGTAAAGTGCATGCCATGGTGGACACCTGGAGGTTCTGTCACAGGCAGGGACAGTACATCTTTCATGGCCTATTTTTCGCAGCGAGGCTGCACTGCAGCAAGAAGGCCAGTTCCTATTGATACCTCCATATTGTAGTCTGTCTGGTTCCCACTCCAGGTGCTTATCAGCCTCTGCCATCTCCTCCTCCATGGACAGCCTCCAATTCCTAACAACAGCAAGCCATCAAGCAGTAAACATCCCACTCTACATTAGGGGGAGATAAGACATGCTCTCTGCATGGCACCTTCCCTTCAGCCCATGGCCCTTCGGCTTCCCCTCTCTTGCCCTTACCTTGTGCTGCCTGAGGCGATCGCCTCACCTGGCCTCATTGGTGGTGCACTCTTGCATCCTCCTTATATTTATCTTAGAACAAAAGGCTCATGCTGATGCAACAAGGGATGACAGCAGAAGAACAGCTTACACATCTTGCTGGCTACCCTCTAGTCATTGGGGACCTACAAGGATAAAGTCCCATGGAGGAGGAGAAGGATGAGGAGTAGGTGGTGGAGAAGCAGGCCTGGCCATGATGACTAATCATCTCAGTGGGAGATGGGGCCAGAAAGAACAGGGTCCTCGGGCACGGGGGCCTAAATGGCAAGCTGTGTACTTGCTTGCTTACATACTGACAGGTGTATTATTCACATAAAGCAGTCTGATAATTACTGGAAAACCATGCTTTTAGACCCTCACCTTCAAAGCAAAATAGGGGAATGTTTTCCTCTTGCCAAGAAGGAAGCTAATTACCAGGAAACACTGTGTACGCAGCTTGCCACAGCTTTCAGCGAGCAGATGCCTTCCTCCCACATGTCTGAGACCCTGCCCAGCCACTTGCAGTCACTCACCTCACACCATCTCCGCTACCACAAGCAGTAGAAGCCACAGCAGCCAGTTCAGTATTATTAACATAACGGAGCAATTCTTTCATGTGCCATGACAGGCTGAGGCAAATCAACAAATGGACACATACTGTCTCAACACCCAGGTTCAGTCCTACCTGGAGTCTGGCCTTTCTCCAGTGCATACTGACCCCATGGACTTCAGGGCAGGTCAACTGGAACAGTGGCCCAAACTGGCTTAGCATGCTTTCTCCATTCTCTTTTCCAGCCTACAGTGTCAACTCAGAAGGAGTTTTTGGTATTAGCATGTCGTATTGTAACACTCAAACAGACAAAATTGTCCTCTGCCAGTGTACAACATTTATGTCTGGATTTTTACACTCCTGCGGCTGAGGCCAATGAATAGATCTGCCCTTTGTAACTGTGCCTCATCATGCCACTACCTCTGTCTGCATGCCTACAATCATGTTCTGCACTGTATGTCTGCTGCAGGCATCATCATGCCACTGTTTGCCTGCCTACTATCATGTTCCATACTGTATGGCTCCTGCTGCCACCATGCCATTGCCGCTATCAGCCTGCCTACTATCATGTTCTGTACTGTATTGCTGCTGCTGCCATCATGCCACTGTGCTATCTACCTGCCTACCATTATGTTCCATACCATATGACCACTGCTACTGCCATACTGCCGCAGCTGCTATTCCCTGCTGCTAATCCCTTACTTCCACTTCCATTACCCCTACTACCATTACTGTAATACAGTTACCACTGCTACTACAACTGTTACTATTAACTCTAAAAAGCCACACAAATCTACTGCCTTGTTTTTTCTGTGCTGTGTTGCTCCTGCTACCACTACTATTGCGGCCACGTGCCACTATTACCCTTCCCTTTCCACATCCACATTGTACCACTGCTGCCACATTGCCCAATTAAAAGGGAAAATTTTTCCAGGCTTGTTCAGAACAAATCCCTCTTTCTTCTGACATATAACACATGTGCGTGTATAAATGCAGGCAGGCATTCTGCCCCGTTAAGGCATCATTTTTGAATGCTTGTATAGAACGAGCATCTCTTTCTTCTGACATTAACATGAATGTGCGTATAAACAGGAGCAGGGAATCTGCCCCCATTGAGGCATAATTGTTGGACGCTTGGTCCCAAAAAATTATCAAAGTTTAAATTCATTTTTACACTATTTAGACATAAGGAACCTATACATATGGAGTATTGTTATAATTGTACTGAGCCTGAAAAGGAAGGGCATGGGTCAGTCTTGCCATAAATGAAACCCCGTGGGAACATAACCCGTAAAACTGTGGAGGAATAGCTTTTTTTTTTTCCAATTCCACCCCATTTGGAATTTTTTTACCACTTCCCACTACATTTTATGCCATAATTAATGATGGTATTAGAAAGTACAACTTGTCCTACAAAAAATAAGCCCTCATACAGCTATGTTTACAGAAATATAAAAAAGTTATGGCTTAAGAAAAATAGCGAAGAAAAATGAAAACGCATAAAAACTCTGGTATACTAAGGGTTAAACACAATGTTTATTTACAAAATGCATTTACCCATAGCTATATATGTCAATGTCACTCTGACAATATTTGCTATTGCTGTCAGAGCTTTGGGAGTGGGAGAAAAAGCTAACATTTGTAAAAGATTTACAAAAAGAGATAACATCTTTTTATAAAAGACTAGGAGACTAGAGGGTATTTATTATATGCCAATTTTCAGAGCAATTGGAATAACTTGAAATTGTGTAGAATACATTTGGATCTGGATCAATAAAAATATTTTATTTAATTGGCGAATTGGACACAAAATACATTTCAAGAAATTTGCTTATCTGTAGTATGCATCAATTGATCTTTCTGTAATCCATGCAGAATTGGATAGATCTATCCTTTTCTACTTGGACTTCTCAGGCAGCCCATGGGATATGGTTGTCTTGGATGACATTTGTCTCTCACATTTTTTGTATCATTTTCCCTACTGGCTTGTACATAGTAGGTGGTATTACATTTACATGTCACCCTGTGGCTCCCACACGGTATAATGACTCCCAGGGGCCCCTATACAGTATAATGACCACTAGTGGCCCTTCACACAGTATAATGACTCCCCCAACCCCCCCCCCCCACTGTATAGTGACCCCCAGTAGCCCTCCATTCAGAATAATAACCCCCAGTCGCCCCATTCAGAATAATGACCCCCCAGTAGCCCCCACACTGGGGGAATACTGTATGGAGGGGGCTCTGGGGGTCATTATACTGAATGGAGGGTCATTGGGGATCATTATACTAAATAGGGGACACTGGGGGTCATTATACTATGTAAAGGGCCCTCACAGTATGACCCCACAGTGGCCCTCCATTCAGAATAATGACCCCCAGTCACCCCCACACTGGGGGTTATACTGTATGGAGTGGGCACTGGGGGTCATTATATTGAATGGGGGCTCTTGTGGTCATTATACTAAATGTAGGGTCAATGGGGATCATTATACTAAATGGGGGGCACTGGAGGTCATTATACTGTGTAAGGGGCCCTCACAGTGTAATGACCCCCCAGTGGCCCCCTCACATACCTATCATTGCTGGAGCGCAGGAGAGACGGCGTTCCTGTCATTCACTTACTGCAGCTTCCTGCACCCCTTCTCTCCTCCGGTCCGCTGCAGCAGTGAGACACACGTCACATTATGATGTCACCCCTGGGCCGGGCCTTGAGGAGAGAAGGAGATGTGCAGTGATGTAGCTAGAACTGACTGGGCCCCACAGCAAATTTTAGTACGCCCCCCCCCCCCCCTTCCCCCAGAGGGTTCACTTCACGTTTTTCCTATTTGTTTGATGTATACAAATGTGCATCCACGTTTTTGTATCCTGCAGAGTCCAGTAAAAAATGCATAAGTTAACGTATGTTTTTTACAATGGAACGGACGCTACTGTACAGCATCAGTCTGAGGCATCTGTTAGCACATATGTGATGAAACCAACCTCGCCACTGGGTTTTGGAGGGGCCTGGCTACCAGCCTCTTGCCTCAGGATTATGGCCCATACTAACTTTAAAGGAGAAGACAGACCGGCCGCACAGCTTAAATCTGTCTTTGGAATTGTATTGTATGTTATGTGAGGGTACCCAGATAGCGAATTTTAGTGTATTCGTGTAGTCTGAGTGCCATTCACCTAATAATATGCACTCCGACTTGAGCTATCTGGGGATATGTTAAATGTCTGCGTTTACTGTAAGGGTTGTGACATTGTATGTTTAAATGGTGATTTCTGTCCTGTTGTCCCCACATGTGTATTGGCGATTTCCCTTTGTCCTGAGAGATTGAATTTCTCCTCGGGTGTCTCCAGGGCAGAGAGGAGGAAACCATGATGCATTGTGGGGATGTATTGTGTCTGTGTATCCTGAATTGCTGCATATCTGTCCTGTGTCACAGTCTTCCTTCTGGTCCCCTAGGGGCGTGTCCACCAGATGGGGACCTGCATAAATACAGGCGGATAGCCCTCAATAAAGAGTGCCTGTTTTATCCTTCATCATGTTGAGGCTGGTGTTTGGGTAACTGATCAACACTGGAGGATTGCTATACGCTGAAGATCTTCTATACTCCCCTGGCTTTACTACTAGCTCTTGTAAGAGCTGATCTTGCTCTCTGGTTTTAGGAGAGTTTCACCCACTGGAGCCTGGAGCCTTGTCGTAGGTCCAGCGTGGGTAGGAGACGGTGAGACCTCAACCAAGCTTCGGCGGTTCGTGGGGTCTGCAGTGCGTACGGTGTCAAGTGGAGTGCTTGGAGTCCTCGGAAAGCAACTAGGAGCATCAATCGATGGAGGTACCCGGTCGCGGTGCCAGGAGATCCGTTACGACATACATCTTTGGTATACATTAAATGAATGGCACAAATGGGATGTGAACCCAGCCCTACTGTCAGAATAAGCACCAGTACACAGTGGAGCAGCGTGGCGGAGAGTGGAGGCCGCCATGTACTGACAGAGCGCCCACCTGGTCCTGGTGGTCAGGTATGAGGACTGTCTCCCAAGGATCATTTTCTACTGGGAAATATAGGGCTCAGTATAATAGACTAGACTCTATATAATATAAAGATATTAGCCCTACTCCCGAATAATAATACAATTAGGTGGTCATTTATTATATACAAAATACGTCTATGTTAGGCGTATTTCTGACAGATTGTGACACAAAGGTCCTTAGCGCCATAATCTGTATCTTTTCCCGCACATGCCAGGTCTAAAAAAAGTGGCAAGGGCAGGGAAGAGGATACAGTTATTGGATACCACCGCCATATAGTGATAACACCGCTATACAATGATAAAACCACCATACAGTGACCGGATAAAAAGGTAGGGCATAGTAAGGAAATGCCTAGGGGCACTGCACAGGGTGTGGTAAGAGGGCACAATGCAGGGTATAAAGGGGCACAGTACTGGGTGGGGGGGCACAGTACAGGGTGGGGGGTACAGTCACATGACCCTGTGACATTAGACGGTCCTTATGGTGAATGCGGTTCATATACCACCATAATGAGAGGCAAAGGAGTGAGACAAGGGCCCGGGGCCCTGGATGGATAGGAGGGGTGGACACAGCAAGTAGGTGGAAGGGGCTCTGAGAGGGATTCATACAAGAAGTCGTGGCAGGAGGTCTGTGCAGGGCAGCAATAGGAGATATGAGGGTAGAACAGGAGCTCTGGATACATGAGGGAGGAAAGGAGACAGCAGGAGCTCCATGAGGATGAGATAGGACAGGATATGGGGGGGGAGCAGGTGTCATGGAGGCAAACTGCTTAATGAAGCAGTAAAACAACTAAATAGAATGAAGCAGCATCCAGCAGCAGCATGAATAGTCCCCCCCTCCCGTCCCACAGAGAAGAGAAAGTCTTCACACTTCTATGCTCCAGTCCTGCCGGTCTCTCTCCTCAGGCAGCATGTCCTGTGTAGAAGGGGCGTGTTCTGAGTCTCTGCAGCAGCTGGCCTCATGTGACTCAGAGGGCCCACCAAAGGGGTACTGTGTAAGTGAAATGACAGCAGTGAGAGCTTCCATCCGTATTGATGGAAGTGCTCATAGCAGCTCAGTGGGCCCGCCCAGGAGCATTGGGCCCCGGCACTTGCCCGGGGATGCCGGGTTATGAAGCTGGCCCTGTGTCTCTCTTTAAATTGTGGATAATGAGGTTGGTTTTGTCAAAGTCCACCGGATGTTTACTGTAGACTTGGTGATGTGGTTTCACCATTTTGAACACACCTTCATTCTTGTTCTGCTGATGTAGTCACTAGTCAGATTGTGTACATGAAGTTCTGCCCACCATGGCATATTTGAAGTTTCTTGTGCAGCACTTGGTGTTTGGATAGACTGCTGAACAGTGGTGGTAGGTGATTCGAGGTGTCTCAGGTTTATAAAGTGAATGGATACTCTCCCTTGAGACACTGTGACTAGACGCCTTGATGCAGTGGCGTATTGTGGGGGTCTGCACTGCCAATTAGGGAGGCCCTGCTCACAAGTGGGGGGGGGGCGGCAGGTCACAGGGAGATGAGCACTTCCATTGTGGAAGCGCTCATTCCCATAGTCATCTGTATCACCACCACAGTGGTACAGATGGATGTGCTGCGGGGCAGGGGAGGGAGAGGTGTCTCCCTTCCCCGTTCCGCTGATAGGCTGCAGGCACTAGGCCTTCAGCCTATCAGAGGCCAGTTCAGGCGGCACGATGACGTCATCACGCCGCCTGAGCAGTACAGCGCGGGACACAGGCCGGAAGAGGCCTGCATCGCATCGCTGCCATGGAGGTAAGTATAAGTGTTTATTTTTTTTATATGGTACAATACTGGCTACTGGCACATGATTGGGGGGGGCATCTATGGGGGGCAGTTCTTACCTGCACATGATTAGGGGGCCATCTATGAGATGCACTTCTTACTGGCACATGATTGGGGGGCATCCATGGGGGCATATCTTACTGGCACAACATTGGGGGGCATCTATGGGGGCACTTCTTACTAGCACATTATTGGGGGAACTTTTTACTGGCACATTATTGGGTAGCACTATGTGGGCACTTCTTACTGGCACAATATTGGGGGCATCTACTGAGGCCACAAAGAAGGAGTATTTTATATGGGGGGCTCTGTATAGGGGCATTTTATAATGAGGCACATTATGGTGGGTATTATGGGGAAGGGGAGAGAAGAGTACTATGGGGTCATCTACTGGGACACTATATATGGGGCATTTTATACTGGTACATTATGGGGGGCACTAGGAGGAAGGGGGGAGGAACACTATGGGGGTATTTTATACTGGCACATTATGGGGGCACTATGGGGACATTAGCTCAACTGGGGGCATTAAAAGGGGGGATTTTTTTAACTCTCACATTATAAGGAGAATTATTACTACTGGGGGTCTATGGGGAACATGATTACTAGTATGGGCACTATGGAGCATTATTACTTCTGGGGCACAGTGGGGACATGTTGGGGACGCTGTATGAGCCCTATTACTACCATGTGTGCTCTAGCAAAGAATTATTCCTATTGGTGGGACTTTTGGGAGCACTATTACTGTGGGGGCACCTTGGCACAGTATCAGCTTACCACAATTTATTTGGGGGGACGTTATGTTGACACTATTAGTGTCAGGGGTAGGGATGAGCGAACCCGAACTGTATAGTTCGGGTTCGTACCGAATTTTGGGGTGTCCGTGACACGGACCTGAACCCGGACATTTTCGTAAAAGTCCGGGTTCGGGTTCGGTGTTCGGCGCTTTCTTGGCGCTTTTTGAAAGGCTGCAAAGCAGCCAATCAACAAGCGTCATACTACTTGCCCCAAGAGGCTATCACAGCCATGCCTACTATTGGCATGGCTGTGATTGGCCAGTGCAGCATGTGACCCAGCCTCTATTTAAGCTCGAGTCACGTAGCGCCGCCCGTCACTCTGCTCTGATCAGTATAGGGAGAGGTTGCAGCTGCGACGTTAGGGCGAGATTAGGCAGTGATTAACTCCTCCAAAAGACTTCATTCAGAGATCGATCTGCAGCTGTGGATGATTGAACTGCTGCTATTCAATTGCTCACTGTTTTTAGGCTGCCCAGAGCATTTTTCATTCACTTTTTTCTGGGGTGATCGGCGGCCATTTTGTGTCTTGTGGTGTGCCAGCACAAGCTGCCACCAAGTACATTTAACCCTCAATAGTGTGGTTATTTTTTTGGCCATATACTACATCAGGGGAAAGCTGTCACCAAGTGCATTTAACCCTCAATAGTTGTGGTTGTTTTTTGGCTATATCCTACATCAGGGTCAAGCTGTCACACCAAGTGCATTTAACCATCAATAGTGTGGTTATTTTTTGGCCATATACTACATCAGGGGCAAGCTGAGCCTGTCACCAAGTGCATTTAACCCTCAATAGTGTGGTTGTTTTTGGCTATATCCTACATCAGGGTGAAGCTGTCACACCAAGTGCATTTACCATCAATAGTGTGGTTATTTTTTGGCCATATACTACATCAGGGGCAAGCTGTCACCAAGTGCATTTAACCCTCAATAGTGTGGTTGTTTTTTGGCTATAGCCTACATCAGGGTGAAGCTGTCACACCAAGTGCATTTAACCATCAATAGTGTGGTTATTTTTTGGCCATATACTACATCAGGGGCAAGCTGTCACCAAGTGCATTTAACCCTCAATAGTGTGGTTGTTTTTTGGCTATATCCTACATCAGGGTGAAGCTGTCACACCAAGTGCATTTAACCATCAATAGTGTGGTTATTTTTTGGCCCTATACTACATCAGGGGCAAGCTGTCACCAAGTGCATTTAACCCTCAATAGTGTGGTTGTTTTTTGGCTATATCCTACATCAGGGTCAAGCTGTAACACCAAGTGCATTTAACCATCAATAGTGTGGTTATTTTTTGGCCATATCCCAGTCTAATTCTGTCTGTAAACGTATACCTGTCACCCAGCGCCTAAATAATAGGCCTCAAATTTATATTCATCCAAATCTGTCATTATTGCTGTAGCTGGTCAAGTTATTTAGTGTCCGTCAAAGCACAGTTTTTGTTCTGGGTTGAAATACAATTCCCAATTTTGCAATTTCCTAATTTAGTGGTTTCTGCTGTATCAGACCTATGTTAAATCTATCCCTAAAAGGGTATATAAGATTCAAGGTGCACATAGGGTCATTCTCAATAACTTCACACACACGCTACTGTGCATATCTCAGTCTAATTCTGTCTGTAAACGTATACCTGTCACCCAGCGCCTAAATAATAGGCCTCACATTTATAGTCAGCTAAATCTGTGGTTATTGCTGTAGCTGGGCAAGTTATTTAGTGTCCGTCAAAGCACAATTTTTGTTCTGGGTTGAAATACAATTCCCAATTTAGCAATTCTCTAAATTTGTGGTTTCGGCTGTATCAGACCTACTTTAAATCTATCCCTAAAAGGGTATATAATATTCAAGGTGCACATAGGGTCATTCTCAATAACTTCACACACACGCTACTGTGCATATCCCAGTCTAATTCTGTCTGTAAACGTATAACTGTCACCCAGCGCCTAAATAATAGGCCTCAAATTTATATTCATCCAAATCTGTCATTATTGCTGTAGCTGGGCAAGTTATTTAGTGTCCGTCAAAGCACAGTTTTTGTTCTGGGTTGAAATACAATTCCCAATTTAGCAATTCTCTAAATTTGTGGTTTCTGCTGTATCAGACCTACTTTAAATCTATCCCTAAAAGGGTATATAAGATTAAAGGTGCACATAGGGTCATTCTCAATAACTTCACACACACACTACTGTGCATATCCCAGTCTAATACCGTATACCTGTCACCCAGCGCCTAAATAATAGGCCTCAAATTTATAGTCAGCTAAATCTGTGGTTACTGCTGTGGCTGTATTAGTGTAATACGGTACCTAAATAGATAGCCAGATAGTGTTAGGTGTCTTTAAAAAAAGGCCTGAATTTGAATTCAATACATTGGGCCAAATAATATTTTTGTTGTGGTGAACGATAACAATGAGGAAAACTTCTAGTAAAGGACGCGGACATGGTCGTGGTGGTGTTAGTGGACCCTCTGGTGCTGGGAGAGGACGTGGCCGTTCTGCCACAGCCACACGTCCTAGTGTACCAACTACCTCAGGTCCCAGTAGCCGCCATAATTTACAGCAATATTTGGTGGGGCCCAATGCCGTTCTAAGGATGGTAAGGCCTGAGCAGGTACAGGCATTAGTCAATTGGGTGGCCGACAGTGGATCCAGCACGTTCACATTATCTCCCACCCAGTCTTCTGCAGAAAGCGCACAGATGGCGCCTGAAAACCAAGCCCATCAGTCTGTCACATCACCCCCATGCATACCAGGGAAACTGTCTGAGCCTCAAGTTATGCAGCAGTCTCTTATGCTGTTTGAAGACTCCGCTGGCAGGGTTTCCCAAGGGCATCCACCTAGCCCTTCCACAGCGGTGGAAGACATAGAATGCACTGACGCACAACCACTTATGTTTCCTGATGATGAGGACATGGGAATACCACCTCAGCATGTCTCTGATGATGACTAAACACTGATGATGACGAAACACTGCAGTGTGCAGACTGAACAGGAGGTCAGGGATCAAGACTGGGTGGAAGACGATGCAGGGGACGATGAGGTCCTAGACCCCACATGGAATGAAGGTCGTGCCACTGACTTTCACAGTTCGGAGGAAGAGGCAGTGGTGAGACCGAGCCAACAGTGTAGCAAAAGAGGGAGCAGTGGGCAAAAGCAGAACACCCGCCGCCAAGAGACTCCGCCTGCTACTGACCGCCGCCATCTGGGACCGAGCACCCCAAAGGCAGCTTCAAGGAGTTCCATGGCATGGCACTTCTTCAAACAATGTGCTGACGACAAGACCCGAGTGGTTTGCACGCTGTGCCATCAGAGCGTGAAGCGAGGCATTAACGTTCTGAACCTTAGCACAACCTGCATGACCAGGCACCTGCATGCAAAGCATGAACTGCAGTGGAGTAAACACCTTAAAAACAAGGAAGTCACTCAGGCTCCCCCTGCTACCTCTTCTGCTGCTGCCGCCTCGGCCTCTTCTTCCGCCTCTGGAGGAACGTTGGCACCTGCCGCCCAGCAAACAGGGGATGTACCACCAACACCACCACCTCCGTCACCAAGCATCTCAACCATGTCACACGGCAGCGTTAAGCTCTCCATCTCACAAAGAGAAAGCGTAAATTCCCACCTAGCCACCCTCGATCCCTGGCCCTGAATGCCAGCATTTCTAAACTACTGGCCTATGAAATGCTGTCATTTAGGCTGGTGGACACAGACAGCTTCAAACAGCTCATGTCGCTTGCTGTCCCACAGTATGTTGTTCCCAGCCGGCACTACTTCTCCAAGAGAGCCGTGCCTTCCCTGCACAACCAAGTATCCGATAAAATCAAGTGTGCACTGCGCAACGCCATCTGTGGCAAGGTCCACCTAACCACAGATATGTGGACCAGTAAGCACGGCCAGGGACGCTATATCTCCCTAACTGCACACTGGGTAAATGTAGTGGCAGCTGGGCCCCAGGCGGAGAGCTGTTTGGCGCACGTCCTTCCGCCGCCAAGGATCGCAGGGCAACATTCTTTGCCTCCTGTTGCCACCTCCTCCTACTCAGCTTCCTCCTCCTCTTCTTCCACCTGCTCATCCAGTCAGCCACACACCTTCACCACCAACTTCAGCACAGCCCGGGGTAAACGACAGCAGGCCATTCTGAAACTCATATGTTTGGGGGACAGGCCCCACACCGCACAGGAGTTGTGGCGGGGTATAGAACAACAGACCGACGAGTGGTTGCTGCCGGTGAGCCTCAAGCCCGGCCTGGTGGTGTGCGATAATGGGCAAAAACTTGTTTCAGCTCTGGGACTAGCCGGTTTGACGCACATCCCTTGCTTGGCGCATGTGCTGAATTTGGTGGTGCAGAAGTTCATTCACAACTACCGCAACATGTCAGAGCTGCTGCATAAAGTGCGGGCCGTCTGTTCGCGCTTCCGGCGTTCACATCCTGCCGCTGCTCGCCTGTCTGCGCTACAGCGTAACTTCGGCCTTCCCGCTTACTGCCTCATATGCGACGTGCCCACCAGGTGGAACTCCACCTTGCACATGCTGGACAGACTGTGCGAGCAGCAGCAGGCCATAGTGGAGTTTCAGCTGCAGCACGCACGGGTCAGTCGCACTGCGGAACAGCACCACTTCACCACCAATGACTGGGCCTCCATGCGAGACCTGTGTGCCCTGTTGCGCTGTTTCGAGTACTCCACCAACATGGCCAGTGGCGATGACACCGTTATAAGCGTTACAATACCACTTCTATGTCTCCTTGAGAAAACACTTAGGGCGATGATGGAAGAGGAGGTGGCCCAGGAGGAGGAGGAGGAGGAGGAGGAGGAAGAGGGGTCATTTTTAGCACTTTCAGGCCAGTCTCTTCGAAGTGACTCAGAGGGAGTTTTTTTGCAACACCAGAGGCCAGGTACAAATGTGGCCAGCCAGGGCCCACTACTGGAGGACGAGGAGGATGAGGAGGAGGTGGAGGAGGATGAGGATGAAGCATGGTCACAGCGGGATGGCACCCAACGCAGCTCGGGCCCATCACTAGTGCGTGGCTGGGGGGAAACGCAGGACGATGACGATACGCCTCCCACAGAGGACAGCTTGTCCTTACCTCTGGGCAGCCTGGCACACATGAGCGACTACATGCTGCAGTGACTGCGCAACGACAGCAGAGTTGCCCACATTTTAACGTGTGCGGACTACTGGGTTGCCACCCTGCTGGATCCACGGTACAAAGACAATGTGCCCACCTTACTTCCTGCACTGGAGCGTGATAGGAAGATGCGCGAGTACAAGCGCACGTTGGTAGACGCGCTACTGAGAGCATTCCCAAATGTCACAGGGGAACAAGTGGAAGCCCAAGGCCAAGGCAGAGGAGGAGCAAGAGGTCGCCAAGGCAGCTGTGTTACGGCCAGCTCCTCTGAGGGCAGGGTTAGCATGGCAGAGATGTGGAAAAGTTTTGTCAACACGCCACAGCTAACTGCACCACCACCTGATACGCAACGTGTTAGCAGGAGGCAACATTTCACTAACATGGTGGAACAGTACGTGTGCACACCCCTCCACGTACTGACTGATGGTTCGGCCCCATTCAACTTCTGGGTCTCTAAATTGTCCACGTGGCCAGAGCTAGCCCTTTATGCCTTGGAGGTGCTGGCCTGCCTGGCGGCCAGCGTTTTGTCTGAACATGTATTCAGACAGGGGGCGTCATTACAGACAAATGCAGCTGCCTGTCTACAGCCAATGTGGACAAGCTGACGTTCATAAAAATGAACCAGGCATGGATCCCACAGGACCTGTCCATCCCTTGTGCAGATTAGACATTAACTACCGCCCCTTAATCATATATTATTGTACTCCAGGGCACTTCCTCATTCAATCCTATTTTTATTTTCATTTTACCATTATATTGCGAGGCAACCTAAAGTTGAATGAACCTCTCCTCTGTCTGGGTGCCGGGGCCTAAATATATGCCAATGGACTGTTCCAATGTTGGGTGACGTGAAGCCTGATTCTCTGCTATGACATGCAGACTGATTCTCTGCTGACATGAAGCCAGATTCTCTGTTATGGGACCTCTCTCCTCTGCCTGGGTGCCTGGGCCTAAATATATGACAATGGACTGTTACAGTGGTGGCTGACGTGAAGCCTGATTCTCTGCTATGACATGCAGACTGATTCTCTGCTGACATGAAGCCAGATTCTCTGTTACGGGACCTCTCTCCTCTGCCTGGGTGCCTGGACCTAAATATATGACAATGGACTGTTACAGTGGTGGCTGACGTGAAGCCTGATTCTCTGCTATGACATGCAGACTGATTCTCTGCTGACATGAAGCCAGATTCTCTGTTAAGGGACCTCTCTCCTCTGCCTGGGTGCCTGGGACTAAATATCTGACAATGGACTGTTACAGTTGTGGGTGACGTGAAGCCAGATTCTCTGCTATGGGTTAATTTGGCCCACAATGTAGCAGCCTGGCCCCAGACTTCAGGTCACACTGTGCGTGTTCTGAATTCTGGGGACTCACACCCATCTACTACATTATCTGTACACAGAGTGTTATCACCGTGTTATCTGTGGTGTTACATAGGACTACAAGCGATATCTACTACATTATCTGTAAAAAGGGGTGTGGTCACAGGTGGGGGGGGGGGCATAATACTTGGCTTGCCCCGGGGGCTGGCAACCCACGCTACTCCACTGCCTTGATGCTAACTATACAGGATGTCCCTCTAGATGGATAGGTTCCACTGGGGTCTGATTGCCTTTGCTTGTTATGTCTATGCAGGTAAGATACCTTAGCAAAATCTCTTTGCCAGGTTGTAGCACTACTGTCTGCATCTTTTATGGGGGAACAACAGATTTTCACATTTCTGGTTGGCAAATTTTTGTTGAGCAGATAGAACTCTAGTCATCTGGATCACTTTCTGGGTGGAATGGGGAGCTATAGGTAGAGACTTTCATAGCATTACAAGCACTTTTCCGTAGCTATTCTGGAGGCTGTTCATCCCAAATATTACTGAAAGGTTGTTGTCATCATGTACTTATATAACTATAACTACTTGTTGCTGGAACCTGGTCTCCCTTATTTGCAGAGATGGTTCCCAGTATACATGCACTGGTAAAGGCTTGCAATTGGTAACATAGTAACATCGTATATAAGGCTGAAAAAAGACATTTGTCCATCCAGTTCGGCCTGTTATCCTGCAAGTTGATACAGCCAGGACTCTGGTGTTCACATTACTTGTGTTATCCCAGCACTTTTCAAAAGCGGCCTGCTGTACGGTGGTGACTTGCGAACAAGTATCTAGCAGGGCAACAATAGAAACTTGACGAGATCCCACATATCTGTGCATCCACCCTAGTTCTTCTGGACCTACAATTCTTTCTCCTGAGGGGTGGTCCTAGGCTTTGGAGGATGCCCTTTTAGCTGCTAATACATCCTTTCAGTGTGTCCACGTCTTTGGCAGCACCTGCAGGTTTCTTGGACTCATCGTATGGGTCTGAAGGCAGCCTACATGGAGTCAAGTGGTAGTTTTATTTGGAACAGGAAGGGGGCCGACTCCTAGGCTGTTGAGCTTCTTTCTCTGTCAGATGCTGTCCTAAATGCTCCAGTTGTCTCCGAATCTTCTCCACGCTTTTTGACAGGAGGGAGATTTGGTCAGTCAGAATAGTGACTGCATCCGGAACAGATGCTTGGGCTCCTTGCTTAAACACACTGTTGGTTTCTGCAGACACAAGATTAGGCAGTAGATTGCTGTTCTTGTCAGATTTATTGCTTGTGGTCCATCCCCAGGTTGTTCATACTGAGTTCCTTAAAATCTAAGGGAAAGTGTGTCTGAAAGACCATTTAAAAATGTCTGCGTTCTGAAGCAGTTCCCATTTCAAACGTTGTGCCGAGTCTGTCAAAGATTTGCGCTACCTTTTATATGACTGTGGCAAACATCTGATTTAATGGAGTGAAGTTCCTTCTATTTCTACTTTCTGGTTTGTGGCTACACAGTATAGCTTGAAGGTAGCTCACATCTTTTCATAGCAGTCTCTTAGGGTAAGGGGCTCTCTCATGTAGCGTGGGAGCCATGGTGCCCCAAAATAGTATGGCATAGGCACTGGCATTATGCATGTAGTTGCTGTCTGTGATTCACAGCTGAGGGGTAAAGGATTAAGATATGGTGGGCCAGACTGTGTACAAAAGTGAAAGGCGTTTTAGCAATGTCCCTCTCACTGCAGTAAAGTCTCGGCCTTATCCACATGACCATATGTATTTTGCGATCTGCAAAATGCGGATCTGCAAAAATATGAATGTCATCTGTGTGATGTCCATGTCGCATCCGTTGTTTTGTGGACTTGTGTTCTTTCTTCATCTGTATGTCCATTCCACAAAAACATTGAACATATCCTATTCCTGGCTGCAAAATGCAGACTACAGACTCACTGAAGTCAACGAATGTGCATAAAAAGCGGATGCAACACAGACATAATCTGTATTTTGCAGACCCGCATTTTCTGGACCGTAAAATACATACAGTCGTTTGCATAAGACCTTAAATATCAAATACCATAATGATCCCATTGCTCATCCTTGCAGATTGATTCTGGACTTTCTTGGTTCTTTCCTTTCTATTTTCTTGTAGTACTGTAGAGATGATCTTTTCTCTGTGTACCACTCAGAGATGGTGGTTCTCTGGAGTTCAGGTCTTAGTACTCTGAATAGTGAGAACAGGTAGCTTCCTCTGACTTCCTCAGCTAACACACAACTCAGAATGAGCTACTGGTGGACCTACAGGGGCAGTGTCAGGATTATTAACCCTGACTAATCCATACAGAGATACAGTATGCAAGTACCCTATTCTGGGGTACTGCACATGCAGTACTGGAAACAAAATGCAAGTAGTTTTTATAGCATCATCATCTGGCATCCTGGTCGTCAATGTCATATCCATGCTGCCTCCTGGCAACTGCTTGATGCTCCCTTAGGGCACGTGAGCCCTCATGTCCAGACTCTTAAAGGACCAGTGTGCATGCTTCCAAATCCTTCCCCAGCCAATGGCTGAAAGTCCCTGGGTGTTTAAAGCACCCTCTGCAGTAGGAGGGTGCTTAAGCATTAGGTTTCCTGGTGACCAGAAAAGGTGTTTGATATTCTAGCGCTATTGCAATTTACATGTGTTTCTCCTTCATTATCTCCTGCCTGTATTCCTTCTGTGTGTGCCTTCCTTCCAGTGTGCTCCTGCACTTTTAAGTCCAAGTTCAGTTCATGTTTGAGTTAACCTAGATTGCCTACACTGTCTGTGCTCCAGTCAAGTCCCCAGCCTGCCTCCTGTTTGCCTCATCACTACACCAAACCCAAATCTTTCCTTTAACTGTGTGCTACCTGGATCTCTAGAAACAAGAGCTCTAGTCTTGGTGATTGGTCAGAATGTACCTGTAGTTTTAATTTATTTCTGGTTAATTTTCTGTACCCTGAGCTTCTGTTGCTTGCACAAGAATCCCTGAAATCAGTGGATCAGTTGTCAACTACACTGATACTATCCCAGGAGGTAGAGGTCAAGTCCAGATTCCTGTATAGGGCTAATTGGTAAATACCAGGGGATCCCCAGAATAACAATTATAGGCAGGGGCGTACCTATAGGGGGTGCAGAGGTAGCAGTCGCTACCGGGCCCAAGAGCCTGAGGGGGCCCAAAGACCCTTGTGCTGCATAAGAAGACACACAAAGCACTGAGGGAAAGGGGGCCCAAGCCTAACTCTTGCACCAAGGCCCATGAGCCTCTAGCTACGCCCCTGATCTTAGGGTTTAGCCCAAAGCCAAACCAGTTCATTGGCTGGGGGCTTTATGCTAATTCGTAACATGCAGTTTTTGACAAATATTTTATTTAAGTCAAAAGTAATAAAGAATTAAAGGCGTTTTCTGGGACTTCAATATTGATGATCTATCCTCCAGATACAGTGAATTCGCAAAGTCTTCAGACCCTTTCCCTTTTATTTACATTTTGTTATGTTGTGACCTAAAATAAAAACTAAAATTCCACCTGGACATAAGTATTTTAGACTCATCACTATGATACTTGAAATTTAGCTGTGGGGACCTCCCATTTCTCTTGATCATGTTTGAGATGTTTCTACACCTTGATTGGAATCCACCTGTGAATCGACATGATTTGGAATGACACAGCCCTGTCTATATAAGACATATAAGGTCTCGCAGCTAACAATGCTATCAGAGCAAAAACCAAGCCATTAGGAGCAAAGAACTACCTGAAGAGCCCAGAGACAGGATCTTGTAGAGGTTCAGATCTGCAGAATAGTACAAAAAATTACTAAAATATTTTGGTACTGTTAAGTACATTCAATCCGATCCATATCTTAATGTATATCGCACTGTTCTGTACTGTTCTGCGGCGCATGACCGAGGAAGCTGCAGCAGGCGGCGCATGACCAAGGGAGCTGCCGGTCTGCGCCGTCTTAATGCTATACATACGGTACTACAGTAAGTACAGAACAGTGCAATATACATTAAGATATGGATCAGATTGAATGTACTTAACAGCTGCGGGGCCCAGTGTATTAGAGTAGAATCACTGCACCGGGCCCCGCCATGAGTGTCTCCGCCTCCTCCCTCCACACTGATGCATCTAATGGGGGATCTGTAGATGACACTTATGGGGATCTGTGGATGACATAAGTGTCATCCACAGATCCCCTATCAGTGTCATCCACAGATCCCCCATCAGTGTCATCCACAGATCCCCCATCAGTGTCATCCACAGATCCCCCATCAGTGTCATCCACAGATCCCCCATCAGTGTCATCCACAGATCCCCCATCAGTGTCATCCACAGATCCCCCATCAGTGTCATCCACAGATCCCCCATCAGTGTCATCCACAGATCCCCCATCAGTGTCATCCACAGATCCCCCATCAGTGTCATCCACAGATCCCCCATCAGTGTCATCCACAGATCCCCCATCAGTGTCATCCACAGATCCCCCATCAGTGTCATCCACAGATCCCCCATCAGTGTCATCCACAGATCCCCCATCAGTGTCATCCACAGATCCCCCATCAGTGTCATCCACAGATCCCCCCATAACAGTGCTTCATCCACAGATCCCCCCATAACAGTGCTTCATCCACAGATCCCCCCATAACAGTGCGTCATCCACAGATCCCCCATAACAGTTTGTCATCCACAGATCCCCCATAACAGTGCGTCATCCACAGATCCCCCATAACAGTGCGTCATCCACAGATCCCCAATAATAGTGTCATCCACAGATCCCTCATAACAGTGCGGCATCCACAGACCACCATTAGTTCAAAACCTACCAAAAGCACACCTTTTGGTTCAAAATATTTTTTTCTTATTTTCCTCCTCAAAAACCTAGGTGCGTCTTATCATCAGGTGCGTTTTATAAAGCAAAAAATACAGTAAGTACTGAGTATAGGTCTGAATGCTTATGTGTCACGGACGTTCGCTTTAGGAGATCGGTGAGACTGACAACACCTGGCAAACAATGGGTCATTCATGTATGAGTATGATAATATAGTCTTACCTTAAAGTAATAATAAGATGCTCTTTAGGTGACACACTCCGCCGCATGTTGGTGTCCTGGAAAGTCAAAGCAGGCCTCAACTCCCCCAAAAGCCGATCATACGTAGTGACCGACATACGGCAATAATTTAAGAACTTCAGAGGGTGCGCACAGAGGTCAGAGTACAAGCCAACAAATTGACCTTTGCTGGCCCGCAGATAAATAATTTCAATGCACCCACATACGCTTCCTCCACGGTTCCTCCTCAATCATTTCTGGCTGCTCTCCAAAACAGCGGAAGACCAGCCAATGAAAGAAGACATGGTCATTGGATGATACAGTGAAAGTGGACATCCTGCAAAGGGAAATCCAATCACCAAACACACGCCCAAAACTCCCCAAACAAATGGAACTGTCCAAAAAACCATGGCATGCTAGGGCTATCTATATGTGTTGGCAGTAACAGGTGAATGTAGAGGATGGATCAGTTTTTTCCACGTGTCTGAAAAACGCATGCAATCGGCATGTCACCCGCGTAGGAAAAATGCAATAACGCGAAGCAATCGCATACAAAACTGACAGCACTCGCAAGGAAAATCGCACGATTTTACCTGAATGCACCCGCAATGCATCCGGACCAAATCCGTGACACCCGTGTGAAAGAGGCCTAAAGGGAAGTGGGTGAACAACTTGTCAGACAGGTTTCTTATCCAGCCAGAGATGAACATACGGGCTAAAGGGTTGAATTTTTCAAGTGCCCCAATACCATTCCAGTAGTTCATATTATCTCAGTCACATAAGCCTCCATACATAACGGCATGGAACAGGATGAGGCTGAAAAACTCCATCTTAAAATGCTCCCTTTCAACCTAGCTACACAAGAAAAGAAGGCCATTATATCCCTTAATAAAAAAACAAACATCACCATCCTGTGTGATTTATAAACAAAGATGCATGGTTGTTATTAACCTCCTAACAGTCACATTAAAATTGGAAAAACCCTCTAAAAAATGTCACTTTTTTATTGTACATTTTTAATGGGTGTCTGAAATAAATCTTATTGGTGGACAACTTAGGGAACACAATTGCATTTTTAAGCCTTTAGTGACATAATTCATTTTAGCCTTAGAGAGGACCTTTCATGTTTTTTTTTTTTGTTATCCTAGATAAATACCTTTACTTGCGGAGTACCCCCGCTGATGCTGCCACCCTCCCTGTTTTTAAAAAAAAATATTGCTACTATGCCCTGCTGTGCCCCCCGTAGTTTTCCTGCTCAGTATGTTAATACTGAACATCTGTACAGGGAGGAGGAGACACCAGGGATTCTTAATGGGTGTCTCCTTCTCCCTGCCTGTGCCACGATTCAATCATAGCGGAGAGCGTCACAGCCAGGGAGGAAAAAAAAAGCTCACCTTCTCCCTGGCTGTGACGCTCTCCACTGTGATTGGATTGTGGCACAGCCAGGAAGAAGGAGACGCCCATTGAGAAACCCTGGCGTCTCTTCCTCCCTGTACCGATGCTCAGTATTAACATACTGAGAAGGAAAACTACAGGGGGGCACAGCGGGGCATAGGAGCAATATTTAAAAAAAACAGGCACGATGGCAGCATCAGGGGGGTACCCTGCAAGTAAAGGTATTTATCTAGAATTTAAAAAAAAACATGAAAAGGTCCTCTTTAAGGACCAGTAAAAATTCCCTCCCTTCGTGTTTCAGAAGTCATAACATTTTAATTTTTTCTTAATTTTTTTTTATTAGCGGGATTAGCTGTAGATTTTTAGGAACCATGTTGGGGTATATATAGTGTATTAAATACATTTCATTAATTTATTTATAGGGGAAAGATAAAAAACAGCAATTTTAAAGGGTTTCTACCACTTGCATATCACATATTTGGTGATCAGACACTAGCGATCCGCTAGTGTCTGATGTAGCTTACAAGCTAATTATTACCTTAATCCGTTCGGCCCATACCTCAAAAAAAGCACTTATATCTTTATGCAAATGAGCCTCTAGGTGCTATGCAGGCGTTTTTCCAGCACCTAGAGGCTCCGTCTACCTTGCAGTTTGCCGCCCATCGCCTCGCTCCAGCACGCCCATCTCTTACCGTATTCGATCCTCCCCCTGCTTCAGCCTTCAGAAATCCCGCGCCTGCGCCGTTCGTCGCGGCATTCGGAGGCATTCGGCGCAGGCGCAGTCAATGTCTGACCGCTCCGTGCTCAGACATTTCCACTGCGCCTGCGCCGATGTCATCCGCCTGCGCCGAATGCCGCGACGAACGGCACAGGCGCGAGATTTCGGAAGGCAGAAGCAGGGGGAGGATCGAATAGAGTTGAAGATGGGCGTGCTGGAGCGAGGCGATGGGCGGCAAACTGCAAGGTAGACGGAGCCTCTAGGTGCTGGAAAAACGCCTGCATAGCACCTAGAGGCTCATTTGCATAAAGATATAAGTGCTTTTTTTGAGGTATGGGCCGAACGGATTAAGGTAATAATTAGCTTGTAAGCTACATCAGACACTAGCGGATCGCTAGTGTCTGATCACCAAATATGTGATATGCAAGTGGTAGAAACCCTTTAACATTGTTTTGTGGAATTTATTTACGGCATTCGCTGTGTGATACAAATACCATAACTTTATTATGTTTATTATGTGTAATGACAAAATTTCTAAATATTATTTTAATTATTTTTCCTTTCCTCCTGCATACTGTCTACTTACCAACTGCCTCCTCCCCAAGACTGAAGAGGTGGGGGGGGGGGTGTAACAGCTGCTAGCTGAAAGCTTGGAATCTCTCTAGTTGCTAGTGCTACCAATCCAAACAATACCAAAATCACAGAATTATCTTCTCTAGATGGGAAGATATCACTGTTAGAAATTGGGATGCAGTGAATACAGCTGAAAGTGAACATAAAAGAAGGTTTTACAGCATTTATTCCCAACTCTATTTCTAGCAATGATCTATTTATGTTGTGCTTATGCTGTCATTTTGGTCTTGCACGAGTCATGTTGTGCTAATGCTGTCATTTTGGTCTCTAGCTGCCCCGACCCCCTTGTGCCCATGCTGGGCTCCAGTAGAACAGTAAAGTGCTTTTCCCACCAGCTGGACTGGGGGAAAACTGTTAGGTGGTTAATACATTTGACTACCATGCTAAGGTGACCACACTTCTGAGTAATAGCAATACACATTAAACCCAACAACAAAATTAAAAGGTCATATAACTTTTACAACAGCTGCAAAAGGACCAAACTACTGATTGGGCCATGTATTATTGCCTCTACCCTGGTGAGGCTCTTCATTGTATATCTTGCCTTCCTAAGATACACAAGGAAAGTACCACTTTCAGGCCTATTGTCAGCAACTTAAGCTTTGTGAGCTACAACATGGCTGAATATGTAGCCAACATTCATTTCTAACCCCTCTGGTTATAAATACAGAGCACCACATCCAGAACTTCCAGGACTTCGGATCCAAAATCCAAGGCCTGATACTGGGTACAGATGATGTCCATTGATTATGTCCCTTTTCATGTGCATACCCACCACAGAGGCGGCTCAAACAGTGAGGGCAAGGCTAACATAATACAACACCCTCAGCAGCAGAACAAATCTTAATCCGGATCAAGTGTGTTCCTTGCTGGACCTGTGCCCGACCACCACCTACTTTAAGTACAAAGTTACGTTTTAGAGACAGAAACATGGTTATGCCATGAAATTGCAAGCCACCTATTGTGGCTAGCCTGTACAAGGAGGAAGTGGAATGGAAAGCCCTAAGCACCTTCCTGAAAATTTCACTCAGTCATTGGTTCAGATATATGGATGATACCCAGGTTAACATTAAAAAACAAGAGGTACACACATTTACTGAACACATCAGCTAAGTGGATCAGAACATTAGGTTTATGTAAAAATATCTGCAGAACTACACACTGGCTTTTTTGGACTGCTTAGTAACAGTTGGAGAGGATGTTAGCCTGGAAACAGGAGTCTAAATAAAAAAGCCTACAAATATGGACCACTACCTGATTTACTAGTGCTTTTACTCTTACCATCATGTGGATTACAAACTGGGGGACCCCAGAACTCTACATCACTTGGCAGAGAAGATCACAACAAATGCAAAGACAAAGGATTTCAAGCACCTTTAAGGGGCCCTTAATACTTGGGGTATCTAGACTGGGCATGTAATAAAACTGAGAAAAGAAGATGAAAGAATGTCAGAATTGCATGTGAAGCAGGACAGACAGACGAACATCTACACCAACGTATGGCCCAGCACAAAAGGACCTGAGATCAGTGTATTTAAATCTTAATGATGAAGGGCACTTGTTTAATGACTGAGCATTTGGCATCTTAGACACAAAAAACGACTGGTTGAAAAGAGGTGTGAAAGAAGCTATTTATGTCAAACTGGAGAAAGCTTCATTCATGCAGATTACAATCAACATCTTACCTCCATGAGGTAGTTGACCTCATGTTGATTATGATCAACAGATTATGTTGATTGAAACATGAGTCACCAGTATTTTATGCTGGAGATTTCATGTACAAGTCATACTAACTGAGAAAGCCAGTTGGATAACTAGCCAGTAAAAATGTAGCATGGCAGCACCATTAGGCTGGGTTTACAAAGGGTATTTTTATGTATTTGAACAACAAATTACCATAGGAAAATTACACTGGCAAAAAATTTATGTCATTTTACCACAGTTTTTTTTTCATCAGATAAAACCATTAGCAGTAGATAGTTCAGAAAGTTTGTGTGGTTAGGTATTTTAATTAGTTCCACTCCAGATTTAACGTTGTGACTTTAAAATGGTCACAAACCCACTCCAGAAGGGGAATGGAGTGGCAATAGGAAAAATGCTTTAATATTTCTAGACAAAAGATATGCCGAATTTATCAAACCAGGTGCGACTTTTGATAAAAATGGTGTACCTTTCGCCAATGCACAAAATAAACTTTGAAGAGTCAGAAAAAAAAGTGTTAAATGTTTATGCTGTCAACTATATGGTCAAACTTGGTGCACAAGGAGCTTCATCTTATAAAATAACATTTAAAAAACGTTTCCAAATGAACCCAAAATCTATCAGCTGTTTATAAATCATTTCAAATAGGTAATAAGTATCAAAATACAGTAGTTAAAGGAAATCAATAAAAGGCACACAGTGTTATCATAGCAATTATTAGAAATGTCGCTTAATCAACCTGCAATCACTTAATCTTAGAAGTGTTGATTCATTTTAATTGTTTTTGTTTTAATTAAGAAGAAATACATAGTTTCACCTCAGAAAATTGCACATTAAGTTTCTAGATTTGTATTGCAGGGACTATTATTAATTAATAAGCAATGTGATTATGAGCATTCAATTTGTGAGTAATGGGGGAGCTGCTAAAGCATTATTAAAAACTATTAGGAAAATGCACTTAGAGTGCCAAAATATTTAATTGAGGCAGACCACTTAGTGAATTCTTTTTAAGATTCTCCCTAAAGAGATGACAGTTCTAAAATTGGCTATTAGTCTCTCGATGATTAGGAAAACACAATGTTTTCAATGTACTGTGTATAATGTAATTTAAAGAGAATTCAGAAAGTTTTCAGACCCTTTGCACTTTTTTATATTCTGTTATGTGGCGGCCTTGTGCAAAAATATAAAAAAAAAGCTAAAATTTCCCCCATCATTAAAATGTTAGATAATTTACTGAAAAGAAAAAAAAAACTAAAACTATTGCATTGTCACAAGTATTTAGACCCTTTACTCAGCAGTTGAAGTGCCTTTGGCAACAATTACAGCCTCCAGTCATCTTGGCTATGATGACAAGGTTTGCACACCTGGATTTGGGGATTTTCTGCCATTCTTCTCTGCAGGTCCTCTCAAGTACCTTCAGGGTTGATGGGGACTGTCAGTGGACAGATGTTTTCAGGTCTCTCCAGAGACGTTTATTTGGGCCCTGGCTGGGCCACTCAAGGACATTCGCAGAATTGTCCCTAAACCACTCTCCTATTATCATGGTTGTGTGGTTAGGGTCATTCTTTTGTTGGAAACCTACAGACCAGTCGTAAGTTCAGAGCACACTAGATGAGGTTTTTATTAAGAATATCGCTGTTCTTTGCTCTAGTTTTCACTTAACTCTGACCAGAATCTTTGTCCCAGCTATTGAAATCACACCATGATGCTGTCACTACCTTGCTTAACGGTGGCCAGCTCTAGGAAGAGTCCTGGTTGTTCCAAACATCTTCCATTTAAGAATTATGAAAGCCATTGTGAAGGTCCCCAGAACAAAATTTCAAGTGTCATAGAAAAGGGACTGAATACTTCTGTCAATGTGGAATTTTAGTTTTTCCTTTTTAATAAATTTGAAAACATTTATGAATTTCTGTTTTCACTTTCTCATTAGAGCGGACTGAATGCAGATGGATAAGGAAAAAACGGATTTTTTGTTTACCGTATTTTTTGCCCCTCAATCACCAACTGGCCGATGTCCCCTGTAACCGAACGTGCCCCGGAGAATCCAGTGCTGTTCTCCCCTTCACTGCACTGCTGGCCCCGGGAGGCGACTTCTAAACTGTGAGTAACCGGTGAACTGTACGTACATTCTGGCCCACCGTGTACCTCACGTGTTCTACCCCTGAGGACTGGCACGTTGCACATACCATCAATAGAGGCAGACCACATGGTTGCTATGGGGCCTGCCAGGTTGTTGGCCCTCCTGTGATAAATGGTCCTGCCCCTTTTTTGATGATGTAAGAAGTCCCTTCTTTCCTCTATGGAGTCATTGTTAGCCCCTTCCCTTTCAGATACTGTTCACAGCTGTGCTCTAAGCAGTCTCTGCTCTTTTCTATGGCACTCTGACATGAAGAGAGATGGGCCTTCAGGACTTATA
Organism: Bufo gargarizans; assembly: GCF_014858855.1. Taxonomy (NCBI): domain Eukaryota; kingdom Metazoa; phylum Chordata; class Amphibia; order Anura; family Bufonidae; genus Bufo; species Bufo gargarizans. The sequence continues at coordinate 332,783,790 of NC_058082.1, read as the reverse complement.
TTGCTCGAGAACACCCTTGTGTAGTTAACTTTTGTTTGTCATATTTTCCAGACTGTCTCTGCTGGATCTTAAACCCAGGACCTGCTGTATGGGAGGGAGAAACTTTACCACATTAACGTTGTATGTTTTTTTTATTTTATTTTATTATTACTAAAAAGGATAACAGCAAAAATATAATCTATTTAGCAATTACCAAAAATGTAATGACACAAAACAAAATACACACACATGTATATACACTGGTATACACAACAGATAGAAATTATAGGTAATTAGCAAGACAACCCCTTTAAAGGAGTGGTTCTGCAGGTGGTGACTACAGACCATTTCTCTATTCTCATCCTTTTTGGCTGTTTTGGTCACTTTTGCATTTTTTCATTGCTCTCACCCCTAGAGGTAGCATGAGGCGGTGTCCACAACCACATAAGTTGCTCAAGCAGTGCAGCTCATCCAGAATGGCACATCAATGCGAGCTGTGGCAAAAAGGTTAGCTGTGTCTGTCAGCACAGTGTCCAGAGCATGGAGCAGATAATGTACCAGGAGACAGGCCAGAACACCGGGAGATGTGGAGGGGGCCGTAGGAGGGCAGCCACCCAGCAGCAGGACCGCTACCTCCTCCTTTATGCAAGGAGGAACAGGAGGAGGAGCAGTGCAAAATGACCTGCAGCAGGCCACTAATATCCATGTGTCTGCTCAAACTGTCTCCAACAGACTCCATGAGCATGCTATGAGGGCTCGACGTTCACAAATCGGTGTTGAGCTTACAGCCCAACCCCGTGCAGACAAGATTAGCAGATTCAACATTGGTGCCCTGTGCTCTTCACGGATAAGAGCAGCCTCGCACTGAGCACATGTGACAGACGTGAGTCTGCAGACACTGTGAAGAACGTTCTGCTGCCTGCAACATCCTACAGCATGACTGGTTTGGCAGTGGGTCAGAAATGGTGTGGGGAGGCGTTTCTTTGGAGGGCAACACAGCCCTCCGTGTGCTATCCAGAGGTACTCTGACTTCCATTAGGTATCAGGATGAGATCCTCAGACTCATTGTGAAACCATATGCAGGTGCAGTGGGCCCTGGGTTCCTTCTGATACATGACAATGCTAGGCCTCATGTGGCTGAAGTGTGTCAGCAGTTCCTGCATGATGAAGGCATTGATGTTAGAGATTGGCCTGCCAATTCCCCAGACCTGAATCCATTCGAGCACATCTGGGACATCATGTCTCATTCCATCCACCAACTCTACGTTGCACCACAGACTGTCTAGGAGTTGACTGACGCTTTAATCCATGTCTTGGAGGAGATTCCTCAGGAGAACATCAACTGCCTCATCAGGACACGCCCAGTGTCATTTCCTTTTCTTTAGGCATTTCCACTGTAGTTGGATCAGCCTGGAATTTGATTTTCCACTTTGATTTTGATGTCTTTCCAAATCCAGACCTTCATCAGATATAAATTTTCATTTACATTGATCATTTGTATGTTTTATTGTTCTCAACGCATTTCACTATATAATTAATAAAGATTTGCAACTGGAATATTTCATTCATTGAGATCTAGGGTTTGGTATTTTAGTGAAGAAAGTGAAGAAAAATGGATCCTTTATTACACCAAATACAACGTTTCAGCTCAGCTCAATTGAGCCTTTGTCAAGCAGTGAAAGCAGTGCTTCAACCAAATATATATAGCAAGCTACAATATTGTGCATAATTATCAAATCAATGAAATCAATGAAATTATTACCATGATTATCAATGTGTACATAGGGATAACAGTAAAAATTTCATAATACAATATACAGTGTCTATAATTCATAAGTACAATCTCAATAATGTTCATATATAATCATGATCAAGTAATAAACATAATAAATTCATAATAGTTTCCCTCTAAGATGATGATTGTGCCCATGTGTAAAATAATGAATAAGTAATTAATTGAAAATAGGTGAGTCGCTCATCCTTCAGAATGGAGCCCCATGTGGTTACATTGTGGCGTGTTGTGATCGCCAGTGCACTGGTGTCATTATGTTAGCACGAGATTTCTATTACATCCACCCGCACGCGCATCCGGGACCAGGTGGTACTCAAACCAGGAACAAAGATAGAGCCTACAGAGCGCAGGTTACCTATGCGCATGCATGTAAATAACAATCAGGCACAAAAAGTAAATAAGGGGATATATTGCGCAATACCCTAAGTTATCTCTTATGATATCCAAATGAAACCTAAGGGCGTTCAATGGGGGGACGCTAAAACCCACAACCTAGGTTGCTGGCTGCGCCCCCACAACTGTGGGATCGGGTCTGAGGGCATGGTCAATGTCCCCAGTTCCCGGCCCCTAACACCACTAAAGGTTTCATAAAATGGAACTAGAGGATTAAAAAATCATGGTCACCATATATAGTCTAAGTAAACCTAGCAGGTACATGGCCTTCCATGTGGCTATTAATGTCTTTTTTTTTTCTTCATTTAATAATTTATTTTATGTTCTTGATCTTGAATTGTGTAACATTGTGTATCTGTTTTAAAGGTTGGTCCGACATGTGTCTGAGTTTTCCTTCACCCGATACGACTGCTGGGTGACAATGTACGTTTCTACTCATCACTCAAACACACTAATTACTCAAACACACAACTCTTCTCTCTAAGGCTTTTTAAAGGGCCAACATTTTTACCTTTTTAGCATTTAATTTAATTGAAAAACATATTGGGGGTAGTTGTATTCTCTTTGGCAATAAGCAATTCTCTTTGCTTATTTCCTACCTTCTTACTAATAATACTAATAAATTTCTTTCTTTTTGTGAATTATTGTTCCTTTTTTCCTTCAACATTTCTATTTAACCACATTGTTTTTTCCCCTTGTTCTTAATCCTTTATTCCCCACAAGATATGTACTTCTAACCATGAAAATTTAGGATGCTTTTAAAAATGTAGTTTATGTACTATTTTTGAGGATATTGTCCCAGTTAAGACTACCCTGTGAACAGCTATTATTGACTGACAGCTATATATGTGCCACAAGCCTTGGAGGAAGAGGAGCAGAGGATGGGAGTGGTAGTGGCTCTGGCTGCAACAATTATTCACAGTGACAATCCTCACATTGATGATCCCTATGGTCAGGGCGGCGATAGGAGAGTGCACCCTTTCTTCCCTCAGGGCACACTCTGATATTGGGGCTTCTGTTTGATGGTAGTTTGGATGCCCTTGATGTTTCTGCACCCTGACTGAAGTCCACCTGTGGTAAAATCTGTTACTTGGATGTGATTTGAAATACACACCCCTATTGTCCTGGATGTTCCCATGGCAGGTACCAGGAGATCAGAGAAACTGCCAACTTGTGGGTTAAAGTGACAAGTTTACTGTGGATCTTATTGTGTCTGTGTTTTGGTGAATGCCACACCCCTTGCTTCAGGTGTTGCATGTTGGTAATTTACTTTTCCCATAAGTAGCCGCTTCTCACTCTTGGAGGTGCGGTCTATAGATTTTCTTCCTGCCTTCTAACTAGCTGGTTAGTTGTACTCTGTGGTGCTTCTGGGGTAGTTAGTTTTCAACTTTCAGATAAGTCTTGTCTTTTCTTATTGTTTTGTGTTTGTTATATTCCATAGAAACATAGAAACATAGAAACATAGAATGTGTCGGCAGATAAGAACCATTTGGCCCATCTAGTCTGCCCAATATATCTGAATCCTATGAATAGTCCCTGGCCCTATCTTATATGAAGGATAGCCTTATGCCTATCCCATGCATGCTTAAACTCCTTCACTGTATTTGCCGCTACCACTTCTGCAGGAAGGCTATTCCATGCATCCACTACTCTCTCAGTAAAGTAATACTTCCTTATATTACTTTTAAACCTTTGCCCTTCTAATTTAAAACTGTGCCCTCTTGTGGTAGTTTTTCTTCTTTTAAATATGCTCTCCTCCTTTACCGAGTTGATTCCCTTTATGTATTTAAAAGTTTCTATCATATCCCCTCGGTCTCTTCTTTCTTCCAAGCTATACATATTAAGGTCTTTTAACCTTTCCTGGTAAGTTTTATCCTGCAATCCATGGACCAGTTTAGTAGCTCTTCTCTGAACTCTCTCTAGAGTATCTATATCCTTCTGGAGATATGGCCTCCAGTACTGCGCACAATACTCCAGGTGAGGTCTCACCAGTGTTCTGTACAGCGGCATAAGCACTTCACTCTTTCTACTGCTTATACCTCTTCCTATACATCCAAGCATTCTGCTGGCATTTCGTGCTGCTTTATTACATTGTCTTCCCACCTTTAAGTCTTCTGAAATAATTACTCCTAAATCCCTTTCCTCAGATACTGAGGTCAGGACGGTGTCAAATATTCTATATTCTGCCCTTGGGTTTTTACGCCCCAGGTGCATTATCTTGCACTTATCCACATTAAATTTCAGTTGCCAGAGTTCTGACCATTCTTCTAGTTTTCCTAAATCCTTTTCCATTTGGCGTTTCCCTCCAGGAACATCAACCCTGTTACATATCTTTGTGTCATCAGCAAAAAGACAAACCTTACCATCGAGGCCTTTTGCAATATCACTTATGAAGATATTAAACAAAATTGGTCCCAGTACAGATCCCTGTGGAATCCCACTGGTAACATGACCTTGTTTTGAATGTTCTCCATTGACTACAACCCTCTGTTGTCTGTCACTCAGCCACTGCCTAATCCACTCAACAATATGGGAGTCCATGCTCAATGACTGCAGTTTATTGATAAGTCTTCTATGTGGGACAGTGTCAAAAGCCTTACTAAAATCTAGATATGCGATGTCTACTGCACCTCCACCGTCTATTATTTTAGTCACCCAGTCAAAAAAATCTATAAGATTTGTTTGACATGATCTCCCTGAAGTAAACCCATGCTGTTTTTCATCTTGCAATCCATGGGATTTTAGATGTTCCACAATCCTATCCTTTAATAGGGTTTCCATTAATTTGCCTACTATTGATGTCAGACTCACTGGTCTATAGTTGCTCGATTCCTGCTTACTACCTTTCTTGTGAATGGGCACGACATTTGCCAATTTCCAATCTTCCGGGACGACTCCTGTTACTAATGATTGGTTAAATAAATCTGTTAACGGTTTTGCCAGCTCACCACTAAGCTCTTTTAATAATTTTGGGTGTATCTCATCAGGCCCCTGTGACTTATTTGTCTTCACTTTAGACAGCAAACTTAGAACATCTTCCTCTGTAAAGACACATGCATCAAACGATTTAATAGTCATCCTTTCTAGTGGAGGTCCTTCTCCTTCTTTTTCTTTTGTAAAAACTGAACAGAAGTATTCATTAAGGCAGTCGGCTAGCCCTTTATTCTCTTCTACATACCTTCCGTCCTTTTTTTTAATTTAGTTATTCCTTGTTTTAATTTCCTTTTTTCATTTATATATCTGAAGAATGTCTTATCCCCTTTTTTCATAGACTGAGCTAGTTTTTCTTCTGCCTGAGCTTTAGAAGTTCTTATAACTTGCTTGGCCTCTTTCTGCCTAATCTTGTTGTTTGTATCTGGGCCTGAGACAGAGACTTCCATTCATCCATCTGGGGAGTAATGGGTTGTCTCTGGTCCTAACCTCATTCCAGGGCATTATAGGGATATAAGGGCCTAGGTTTCCAGCATATGAATATTCCTACCTTCAAGGTCTATTCATATTGATAGGTAGTTAGGGCCCGGATTAGGATTGTTTAGGAGGTGACCTGTTCCTTCTCTAGTTTCCAGGCCCAGTAACTGTTCCCCTTCCCTCCTGTGTTTAGTGTGGAGTTTTTCCCCCACACTGATCGTGACACCTTCTACACCTTCTATAAAAGTGTGCAAGGTACCTTTAACTGTTAATCCTTCCACAGCAAAGACTACAGTATAGCTATATGCATGGACATAATTATTTAGACCCTTTGCTACTAAACTTGACATTTAGCTCTGGGGCATCCCATTCTCTTAATCATCTTTAAGATATTTCTACACCTTGACTGAAGTTACTTGTGGTAAATTAAGTTGATTGCACATGATTTGAAATATACACCCCTGTCTATATAAAGTCTCATAGTTGACAATGCATATCAGGGCAAAAACAGATCCATGAGGAGAAAAAAAATGCCTGTAGAGCTCAGAGACAGATAGGGAGAAGGGTACAATTTCTGCTGCACTGAAAGTCCCTAAAAGTGGCCACCATAATTCTTAGAAGTTTATAACAACCAGGAATCTTCCTAGAGCTGACCACCTGTCCAAACTAAACTACTTTCACTCCCCCGTTGTGAAAGTTCGGCAAGGCTGGACAAGTGGAGAATCAGCTGGACACAAACCGAAAACCTATATCCTGAAATAATTTAAGGATCTTCCACCTAACTAACTTTGGTATGGGCGCCAATGTGCCCCATGCCTGCTGGGGCTTCTCCAGCCTCTCCCAGTAATTTATTAACTCAGTACACGATATGTCAAACTTAAATGGGTTGGCCATCCTAAGTATCAATAATCCAAAGTGCCCCAGACAATAGCCAAAACTATAAAGTATTAATATCTAAAGCTAAATGTACTGGCTATATAGCATTTTTCTAACACTTTCCTGGAGGAGCTCCTCAGAACAGATGTGTTGGAGGAGCAGGTGTAAAGTGAAAGTAAAAATACCAGCATGCACTGCAGCAAGCATCTTCAGAGGAGCAGTCACATGACATCCCCCCCACCTGTGTTCCCATAGAGACAAGAGCCCCTCAGACATTATCAAAAACTCAGTCATCAGTAAATAACTGCTGTAAAGACATACTGTAATAGAAGGAACGCCCCAGTCCCAGCAGTAAGCTGTACAGACATAGCAATAGAAGGAACATCCCAGTCCCAGCAGTAAGCTGTACAGACATAGCAATAGAAGGAAGGCCCCAGTCCCAGCAGTAAGCTGTACAGACATAGCAATAGAAAGAACATCCCAGTCCCAGCAGTAAGCTGTACAGACATAGCAATAGAAGGAACGCCCCAGTCCCAGCAGTAAGCTGTAAAGACATAGCAATAGAAGGAACGCCCCAGTCCCAGCAGTAAGCTGTACAGACATAGCAATAGAAGGAAGGCCCCAGTCCCAGCTGTAAGCTGTACAGACATAGCAATAGAAGGAACGCCCCAGTCCCAGCAGTAAGCTGTACAGACATAGCAATAGAAGGAACGCCCCAGTCCCAGCAGTAAGCTGTACAGACATAGCAATAGAAGGAACGCCCCAGTCCCAGCATTAAGCTGTAAACACATAGCATTAGAAGGAACGCCCCAGTCCCAGCAGTAAGCTGTACAGACATAATAGAAGGAACATCCCATTCCCAGCAGTAAGCTGTACACACATAGCAATAGAAGAAACGCCCCAGTTCCAGCAGTAAGCTGTACAGACATAGCAGTAGAAGGAACGCCCCAGTTCCAGCAGTAAGCTGTACAGACATAGCAATAGAAGGAACATCCCAGTCCCAGCAGTAAGCTGTACAGACATAATAGAAGGAACATCCCAGTCCCAGCAGTAAGCTGTACACAGATAGAAATAGAAGGAACACCCCAGTCCTAGCAGTAAGCTGTACAGACATAGCAATAGAAGGAACGCCCCAGTCCCAGCAGTAAGCGTTACACACATAGCAATAGAAGGAACGCCCCAGTCCCAGCAGTAAGCTGTAAAGACATAGCAATAGAAGGAACGCCCCAGTCCCAGCAGTAAGCTGTACAGACATAGCAATAGAAGGAACATCCCAGTCCCAGCAGTAAGCTGTACAGACATAGCAATAGAAGGAAGGCCCCAGTCCCAGCAGTAAGCTGTACAGACATAGCAATAGAAAGAACATCCCAGTCCCAGCAGTAAGCTGTACAGACATAGCAATAGAAGGAACGCCCCAGTCCCAGCAGTAAGCTGTAAAGACATAGCAATAGAAGGAACGCCCCAGTCCCAGCAGTAAGCTGTACAGACATAGCAATAGAAGGAACGCCCCAGTCCCAGCAGTAAGCTGTACAGACATAGCAATAGAAGGAACGCCCCAGTCCCAGCAGTAAGCTGTACAGACATAGCAATAGAAGGAACGCCCCAGTCCCAGCAGTAAGCTGTACAGACATAGCAATAGAAGGAACGCCCCAGTCCCAGCATTAAGCTGTAAACACATAGCATTAGAAGGAACGCCCCAGTCCCAGCAGTAAGCTGTACAGACATAATAGAAGGAACATCCCATTCCCAGCAGTAAGCTGTACACACATAGCAATAGAAGAAACGCCCCAGTTCCAGCAGTAAGCTGTACAGACATAGCAGTAGAAGGAACGCCCCAGTTCCAGCAGTAAGCTGTACAGACATAGCAATAGAAGGAACATCCCAGTCCCAGCAGTAAGCTGTACAGACATAATAGAAGGAACATCCCAGTCCCAGCAGTAAGCTGTACACAGATAGAAATAGAAGGAACACCCCAGTCCTAGCAGTAAGCTGTACAGACATAGCAATAGAAGGAACGCCCCAGTCCCAGCAGTAAGCGTTACACACATAGCAATAGAAGGAACGCCCCAGTCCCAGCAGTAAGCTGTAAAGACATAGCAATAGAAGGAACGCCCCAGTCCTAGCAGCAAGCTGTACAGACATAGCAATAGAAGGAACGCCCCAGTCCCAGCAGTAAGCTTTACACACATAGCAATAGAAGGAACGCCCCAGTCCCAGCAGTAAGCTGTAAAGACATAGCAATAGAAGGAACGCCCCAGTCCCAGCAGTAAACTGTATAGACATTGCAATAGAAGGAACGCCCCAGTCTCAGCAGTAAGCTGTACAGACATAGCAATAGAAGGAATGCCCCAGTCCCAGCAGTAAGCTGTACACACATAGCAATAGAAGGAACACCCCAGTCCCAGTGGTAAGCTATACAAACATAGCAATAGAAGGAACGCCCCAGTCCCAGCAGTAAGCTGTACAGACATAATAGAAGGAACATCCCAGTCCCAGCAGTAAGCTGTACACACATAGCAATAGAAGAAACACCCCAGTCCCAGCAGTAAGCTGTACAGACATAGCAATAGAAGGAACGCCCCAGTCCCAGCAGTAAGCTGTACAGACATAGCAATAGAAGGAACATTCCAGTCACAGCAGTAAGCTTTACACAGATAGCAATAGAAGGAACACCCCAGTCCCAGCAGTAAGCTTTACACATATAGCAATAGAAGGAATGCCCCAGTCCCAGCAGTAAGCTGTAAAGACATAGCAATAGAAGGAACACCCCAGTCCCACCAGTAAGCTTTACATACATAGCAATAGAAGGAACGCCCAGTCCCAGCAGTAAGCTGTATAGACATTGCAATAGAAGGAACATCCCAGTCCCAGCAGTAAGCTGTACAGACATAGCAATAGAAGGAACGCCCCAGTCCCAGCAGTAAACTATATAGACATAGCAATAGAAGGAACGCCCCAGTCCCAGCAGTAAGCTGTACACACATAGCAATAGAAGGAACGCCCCAGTCCCAGCAGTAAACTGTATAGACATAGCAATAGAAGGAACGCCCCAGTCCCAGCAGTAAACTGTATAGACATTGCAATAGAAGGAACGCCCCAGTCTCAGCAGTAAGCTGTACAGACATAGCAATAGAAGGAACGCCCCAGTCCCAGCAGTAAGCTGTACACACATAGCAATAGAAGGAACACCCCAGTCCCAGTGGTAAGCTATACAAACATAGCAATAGAAGGAACGCCCCAGTCCCAGCAGTAAGCTGTACAGACATAATAGAAGGAACATCCCAGTCCCAGCAGTAAGCTGTACACACATAGCAATAGAAGAAACACCCCAGTCCCAGCAGTAAGCTGTACAGACATAGCAATAGAAGGAACGCCCCAGTCCCAGCAGTAAGCTGTACAGACATAGCAATAGAAGGAACGCCCCAGTCCCAGCAGTAAGCTGTACAGACATAGCAATAGAAGGAACGCCCCAGTTTCAGCAGTAAGCTGTACAGACATAGCAATAGAAGGAACGCCCCAGTCCCAGCAGTAAGCTGTACAGACATAATAGAAGGAACATACCAGTCCCAGCGGTAAGCTGTACAGACATAGCAATAGAAGGAACACCCCAGTCCCACCAGTAAGCTATACAAACATAGCAATAGAAGGAACGCCCCAGTCCCAGCAGTAAGCTGTACAGACATAGCAATAGAAGGAACATCCCAGTCCCAGCAGTAAGCTGTACAGACATAATAGAAGGAACATACCAGTCCCAGCGGTAAGCTGTACAGACATAGCAATAGAAGGAACACCCCAGTCCCACCAGTAAGCTATACAAACATAGCAATAGAAGGAACGCCCCAGTCCCAGCAGTAAGCTGTAAAGACATAGCAATAGAAGGAACGCCCCAGTCCCACCAGTAAGCTTTACATACATAGCAATAGAAGGAACATCCCAGTCCCAGCAGTAAGCTGTACAGACATAGCAATAGAAGGAATGCCCCAGTCCCAGCAGTAAGCTGTACAGACATAGCAATAGAAGGAACGCCCCAGTCCCAGCAGTAAACTGTATAGACATTGCAATAGAAGGAACGCCCCAGTCCCAGCAGTAAACTGTATAGACATTGCAATAGAAGGAACGCCCCAGTCCTAGCAGTAAGCTGTACACACATAGCAATAGAAGGAACGCCCCAGTTCCAGTGGTAAGCTGTACAGACATAGCAATAGAAGGAACGCCCCAGTCCCAGCAGTAAGCTGTACACACATAGCAATAGAAGGAATGCCCCAGTCCCAGCAGTAAACTGTACAGACATAGCAATAGAAGGAACGCCCCAGTACCAGCAGTAAGCTGTACAGACATAGCAATAGAAGGAACGCCCCAGTCCCAGCAGTAAGCTGTACACACATAGCAATAGAAGGAACGCCCCAGTTCCAGTGGTAAGCTATACAAACTTAGCAATATAAGGAACGCCCCAGTCCCAGCAGTAAACTGTACAGACATAGCAATGGAAGGAACGCCCCAGTCCCAGCAGTAAGCTGTACAGACATAGCAATAGAAGGAACACCCCAGTCCCAGCAGTAAGCTATACAAACATAGCAATAGAAGGAACGCCCCAGTCCCAGCAGTAAGCTGTACAGAAATACTGTAGTAATAGAAGGAACGCCCCAGTCCCAGCAGTAAACTGTACAGAAATACTGTAGTAATAGAAAGAATGCCCCAGTCCCAGCAGTAAGCTGTACAGACATAATAGAAGGAACATCCCAGTCCCAGCAGTAAGCTGTACACACATAGCAATAGAAGGAATGCCCCAGTCCCAGCAGTAAGCTGTACAGACATAGCAATAGAAGGAACGCCCCAGTCCCAGCAGTAAGCTGTACAGACATAGCAATAGAAGGAACATCCCAGTCCCAGCAGTAAGCTTTACACAGATAGCAATAGAAGGAACGCCCCAGTCGCAGCAGTAAGCTGTACAGACATAGTAATAGAAGGAACGCCCCAGTCCCAGCAGTAAGCTGTACACACATAGCAATAGAAGGAATGCCCCAGTCCCAGCAGTAAGCTGTACAGACATAGCAATAGAAGGAACGCCCCAGTCCCAGCAGTAAGCTGTACAGACATAGCAATAGAAGGAACATCCCAGTCCCAGCAGTAAGCTTTACACAGATAGCAATAGAAGGAACGCCCCAGTCCCAGCAGTAAGCTGTACACACATAGCAATAGAAGGAATGCCCTAGTCCCAGCAGTAAACTGTATAGACATAGCAATAGAAGGAACGCCCCAGTCCCAGCAGTAAGCTGTACAGACATAGCAATAGAAGGAACATCCCAGTCCCAGCAGTAAGCTTTACACAGATAGCAATAGAAGGAACGCCCCAGTCCCAGCAGTAAGCTGTACACACATAGCAATAGAAGGAATGCCCTAGTCCCAGCAGTAAACTGTATAGACATAGCAATAGAAGGAACGCCCCAGTCCCAGCAGTAAGCTGTAAAGACATAGCAATAGAAGGAACGCCCCAGTCCCAGCAGTAAACTGTATAGACATTGCAATAGAAGGAACATCCCAGTCCCAGCAGTAAGCTATACAGACATAGCAATAGAAGGAACGCCCCAGTCCCAGCAGTAAGCTGTACAGACATAGCAATAGAAGGAACGCCCCAGTACCAGCAGTACGCTGTACAGACATAGCAGTAGAAGGAACGCCCCAGTCCCAGCAGTAAGCTGTACAGACATAGCAATAGAAGGAACGCCCCAGTACCAGCAGTACGCTGTACAGACATAGCAGTAGAAGGAACGCCCCAGTCCCAGCAGTAAGCTGTACAGACATAATAGAAGGAACATCCCAGTCCCAGCAGTAAGCTGTACAAACCTTCACACATTATGACGTAAAGGTACGTCATTGCGTGACAGGGGATGTATGGTGCAGGCCTCTGCAGTGAGCCCGCTCCATACGCACGATCTGCCGGCTATATGATACAGCTGGCATCCGGCCGCACTAACAGGAAGCGGCGATCGCGCCGTCCCTGCCATTCAACCCCTCAGGTGCCGCGATCAAGGCTGATCGCGGCACCTGTGACGTGATACGCCTCCATCTTCCTTCCAATCGGAGCCCCCACAGTGAAATCGCGGGGCTCCGATCGGTTGCCATGGCAGCCTGGACACTGCTGAATAAAAAAACATATTGGGTATCGCCGCCTCCAAAAATGTCTGAACTTTTAAAATATGTAAAAACAAATCTTGTGAACGGAAAAATAAAAAAGTTATGGCTTTTGGAACATGAGGAGGACAAATCAAAAATGAAAATAGGCCTGGTCTTGAAGGGGTTAAAGCCTGGTAAAATGGCTGTTGTCCTTAGTTTCTTTATCCACTCTTTCTCGCTTGAACTGTCTTTCACTAAAATCCAGCTAGCAGCTGCACTCTCACTCCTTCAACTCCTATTCCTTCTCTCTATTGACTAACTAGGCCTGAACTGAGGTATATACAGACGTGGACAAAATTGTTGGTACCCTTTGGTCAATGAAAGAAAAAGTCACAATGGTCACAGAAATAACTTTAATCTGACAAAAGTAATAATAAATTAAAATTCTATAAATGTTAACCAATGAAAGTCAGACATTGTTTTTCAACCATGCTTCAACAGAATTATGTAAAAAAATAAACTCATGAAACAGGCATGGACAAAAATGATGGTACCCCTAGAAAACACAGAACATAATGTGACCAAAGGGACATGTTAATTCAAGGTGTGTCCACTAATTAGCATCACAGGTGTCTACAACCTTGTAATCAGCCATTGGGCCTATATATATGGCTCCAGGTAATCACTGTGTTGTTTGGTGATATGGTGTGTACCACACTCGACATGGACCAGAGGAAGCAAAGGAAAGAGCTGTCTCAAGAGATCAGAAAGAAAATTATAGACAAGCATGTTAAAGGTAAAGGCTATAAGACCATCTCCAAGCAACTAGATGTTCCTGTGAGTACAGTTGCACATATTATTCATAAGTTTAAGATCCATGGGACTGTAGCCAACCTCCCTGGACGTGGCCGCAGGAGGAAAATTGATGACAAATCTAAGAGACGGATAATCCGAATGGTAACAAAAGAGCCTAGAAAGACTTCTAAAGAGATTCAAGGTGAACTTCATGCTCAAGGAACATCAGTGTCAGATCGCACCATCCGTCGTTGTTTGAGCCAAAGTGGACTACATGGGAGACGACCAAGGAGGACACCATTGTTGAAAACGAATCATAAAAAAGCAAGACTGGAATATGCCAAACTACATGTTGACAAGCCACAAAGCTTCTGGGAGAATGTCCTGTGGACAGATGAGACAAAAATCGAAGTTTTTGCCAAGGCACATCAGCTGTATGTTCACAGACGAAAAAATGAAGCATATCAAGAAAAGAACACTGTCCCTACTGTGAAACATGGAGGAGGCTCTGTTATGTTCTGGGGCTGCTTTGCTGCGTCTGGCACAGGGTGTCTTGAATCTGTGCAGGGTACAATGAAATCTCAAGACTATCAAGGAATTCTAGAGAGAAATGTACTAGCCAGTGTCAGAAAGCTTGGTCTCAGTCGCAGGTCATGGGTCTTGCAACAGGACAATGACCCAAAACACACCGCTAAAAACACCCAAGAATGGCTAAGAGGAAAAAATTGGACTATTCTAAAGTGGCCTTCTATGAGCCCTGACCTCAATCCTATTGAGCATCTTTGGAAGGAGCTGAAACATGCAGTCTGGAAAAGGCACCCTTCAAACCGGACACAACTGGAGCAGTTTGCTCATGAGGAGTGGGCCAAAATACCTGCTGAGAGGTGCAGATGTCTCATTGACAGTTACAGGAAGCGTTTGATTGCAGTGATTGCCTCAAAAGGTTGCGCAACAAAATATTAAGTTAGGGGTACCATCATTTTTGTCCATGCCTGTTTCATGAGTTTATTTTTTTACATAATTCTGTTGAAGCATGGTTGAAAAACAATGTCTGACTTTCATTGGTTAACATTTATAGAATTTTAATTTATTATTACTTTTGTCAGATTAAAGTTATTTCTGTGACCATTGTGACTTTTTCTTTCATTGACCAAAGGGTACCAACAATTTTGTCCACGTCTGTATATCCTAGTGCTATCCCCATCTAGTGGTGGAATATATGTAGTGCACCTGACAGCCTGATAACAGGGATTTCGCATAAGGATGAAATACAGCATGATATAACCTGACACAATAAGCTTTTGCAGTGCTCACATGCACTAGTGGGATGTTGCATTTTGAGAGGGGGGGGGGGGGGGGAGACAGACCTTTGTTGCACAAGAACTCTAATGAATACATTTGTACAAATTGATCTGCTGACAGAGTAGCATACTGTCTGTCTGTCATCACACAACTTACTCCCAGCTGACAGCCAAGAAATCAACTATGTATATATGACCCTTCCCCTGGGAAAAAATGGGGAACGAGTGTAGTCAGACATCCCTATATACAATGTACAGGGGTCACACATCTGTATATACAGTGTGCAGGGGGTCATAGATCTCTATATACCAGAAATGGTCAACCTGTGGCCCTCCAGCTGTTGTAAAACTAAAACTCCCACCATGCCCTGCTGTAGGCTGATAGTTGTAGGCAGTCTGGGCATGCTGGGAGTTTTAGTTTATCAACAGCTGGAGAGCCACAGGTTGGCCATCCCTGCTATATACAGTGGTGGGGATCACACATCAGTATATACATTATACAGTGGTGGGGATCACACATCAATATATACAGTATACAGTGATGTGGGTCACACATCAGTATATACAGTATACGGTGGTGGAGGTCACAGATCAGTATATACAGTATACAGTGATGGGAGTCACACATCAGTATATACAGTGATGGGGGTCACACATCAGTATACACAGTATACAATGATGGGGGTCACATATCACTATACAGGGAGTGCAGAATTATTAGGCAAGTTGTATTTTTGAGGATTAATTTTATTATTGAACAACAACCATGTTCTCAATGAACCCAAAAAACTCATTAATATCAAAGCTGAATATTTTTGGAAGTAGTTTTTAGTTTGTTTTTAGTTTTAGCTATTTTAGGGGGATATCTGTGTGTGCAGGTGACTATTACTGTGCATAATTATTAGGCAACTTAACAAAAAACAAATATATACCCATTTCAATTATTTATTTTTACCAGTGAAACCAATATAACATCTCAGCATTCACAAATATACATTTCTGACATTCAAAAACAAAACAAAAACAAATCAGTGACCAATATAGCCACCTTTCTTTGCAAGGACACTCAAAAGCCTGCCATCCATGGATTCTGTCAGTGTTTTGATCTGTTCACCATCAACATTGCGTGCAGCAGCAACCACAGCCTCCCAGACACTGTTCAGAGAGGTGTACTGTTTTCCCTCCTCGTAAATCTCACATTTGATGATGGACCACAGGTCCTCAATGGGGTTCAGATCAGGTGAACAAGGAGGCCATGTCATTAGATTTTCTTCTTTTATACCCTTTCTTGCCAGCCACGCTGTGGAGTACTTGGACGCGTGTGATGGAGCATTGTCCTGCATGAAAATCATGTTTTTCTTGAAGGATGCAGACTTCTTCCTGTACCACTGCTTGAAGAAGGTGTCTTCCAGAAACTGGCAGTAGGACTGGGAGTTGAGCTTGACTCCATCCTCAACCCGAAAAGGCCCCACAAGCTCATCTTTGATGATACCAGCCCAAACCAGTACTCCACCTCCACCTTGCTGGCGTCTGAGTCGGACTGGAGCTCTCTGCCCTTTACCAATCCAGCCACGGGCCCATCCATCTGGCCCATCAAGACTCACTCTCATTTCATCAGTCCATAAAACCTTAGAAAAATCAGTCTTGAGATATTTCTTGGCCCAGTCTTGACGTTTCAGCTTGTGTGTCTTGTTCAGTGGTGGTCGTCTTTCAGCCTTTCTTACCTTGGCCATGTCTCTGAGTATTGCACACCTTGTGCTTTTGGGCACTCCAGTGATGTTGCAGCTCTGAAATATGGCCAAACTGGTGGCAAGTGGCATCTTGGCAGCTGCACGCTTGACTTTTCTCAGTTTATGGGCAGTTATTTTGCGCCTTGGTTTTTCCACACGCTTCTTGCGACCCTGTTGACTATTTTGAATGAAACGCTTGATTGTTCGATGATCACGCTTCAGAAGCTTTGCAATTTTAAGAGTGCTGCATCCCTCTGCAAGATATCTCACTATTTTTGACTTTTCTGAGCCTGTCAAGTCCTTCTTTTGACCCATTTTGCCAAAGGAAAGGAAGTTGCCTAATAATTATGCACACCTGATATAGGGTATTGATGTCATTAGACCACACCCCTTCTCATTACAGAGATGCACATCACCTAATATGCTTAATTGGTAGTAGGCTTTCGAGCCTATACAGCTTGGAGTAAGACAACATGCATAAAGAGGATGATGTGGTCAAAATACTCATTTGCCTAATAATTCTGCACTCCCTGTATACAGTGTGCAGGAAGGAGAGGGCACACATTTACAGGTTTTGAGACTAGTGAACAGTGGCTTAACTAGAGTTCTATGGACCCCATGGCAAAGTTTGGCTCGGGGCCCCTCCCCAATGCCGTGCCCGGTCGCACCCTCTGTGTCCGCAATTATCACACCCCTGGTCCCTGATCACCCAGTAATGTCTCTCACTGCCCCCCCCCTGTAATGTCCCCAGTAGTGCTCCCCACAGGCCCTAGTAGTATTCACTGCTGCCCCAATAATGTCCCCAGTAGTGCCCCCCACATCCCCTAGTAGTGTCCCCAATAGTGCCTTCCACTGCCCCGGAAGTGCCCCCCACAGTCCCCAGAAGTGTCCCCACTGCCCCCAGTAGTGTCCCCCACTGCCCCAGTAATGTCCCCAGTAATGTCCCCCACTGCCCCAGTAGTGTCCCCAGTAGTGCCTCCCACAGCCTCTTGTAGTGTCCCCACTGCCCCCAGTAGTGTCCCCCACTAATGTCCCCAGTAGTGTC
The DNA here is from genome assembly GCF_014858855.1 of Bufo gargarizans. Taxonomy (NCBI): domain Eukaryota; kingdom Metazoa; phylum Chordata; class Amphibia; order Anura; family Bufonidae; genus Bufo; species Bufo gargarizans. The sequence goes on along the minus strand of NC_058082.1, from coordinate 332,766,357 downwards.
CCCCACTGCCCCCAGTAGTGCCTCCCACAGCCCTTTATAGTGTCCCTGACTGCCCACAGTCTTCATGTAACGGGGCCCAGCATTTTCACTGTACTTAATGCCGGGCCCTGTCAGAGGGCTCATCTCACCTGCATGACGTTCACTTCTCCAGTCTCTAGGCCTCCAGCATCAGGCCCCAGCGCTGCCACACTAAAACTAGTCACACATTAAGCAGGTGGGTGGAGCCTAACCTGCGTTAGTCAGGCTCCGCCCACCTGCTTAATTTGTTTAAAATGCCAGGCTGCATTACATGTGAGAGCAGCGGGCCCGGTCGCGACTGTTAAGCCCTTGCATGCTGCTAATACCATTGACCTCAGAAGGGGTTAAAGCTCCTGAACTGTTGGTCTGGCTGTAATAAACATGTCTGTAATAAGATCATAGAGCAGAGGGGCCCATACCAGGTCAGACACTTGGATTCCTCACAGTTTGTGGTCCATAACACTTCCCTGGCTCTGCTATGTCCTCACATACAGCAGGATGCTCTCAGTACAGGAGATACAGAGGAGGTGGAGTCTGCAGTCAGTGAGCTCCCATCACACCCCTGGTGACCCCCTAAATGTGAACACAAACCTATCTCCCTGCTTGCTGCATGTGCCTCCCTTGTGTTTTCTAGACAATAAATCCTGTTGCCTAAAATCCTGTGCTTTGTGCATAGCTTCCTCTAGATCTCTTTCAGGAATGCCTCTCCTGATTATGATGATCTTTTAATTCACGACCCTGTTTCATAAAGCCCTCATCGGTGCTGTTGATTCACCTGAGTCTAATAAATTGTCCGTACGGTACAGATTTCTCCACGCTACGTGGATGAAAGCTCTCATGGTGTAGAATGGAATTTGTATTGCAACCGTGGGTTTGCGAAAACCCTCAGTGATGATATTATCGTCCTTGATATTGACGCGAACATCTAAAAACTCCAGGGTTTCCCCCCGTAGTTTAGAGTGAACCTCATATTCATTAAGGAAAGACACGAATTGCTCACACTGCTCCCGATCTCCAGGGCACACCATGAAGATGTCATCCACGTTGTGCAAAAACAACTTCATGTGACTAAGATGGGGGTTCATTGTAGAAAAAACAAACTTGTCCTCAAAGCGATTCAGATATATTGGCAAATGTGCATGAGACCGGAGTCCCCATCGCTGTACCAGGTAATTGTTTGTACCACTGCTGACCAAATTTAAATGCATTATTTGTAAGTACAAACCTTAGGGCTTTTTTCTAGAACTTCTAGAACCTCTTGGATACCCATCCCATGAGGTATATATGTATAGAGACTCTCCACGTCTAGTGAGACCAGGCTCCAGCTCTCCTTCCACTGAAAGTCCTTCAGCGCCAGGAGGAAGTCGTTGGTGTCACTCAGGTAGGTGGGAGATTTCTGCAATAAAGGACATAATAACCAGTCTAGGTATTTGGACACAGATTCTGTCACTGACCCAATCCATGCCACAATAGGGCATCCAGGGGGTCGGATCGGTGACTTGTGAATCTTTGGCAAAGTACCATGTAGGTTTACAGGGACAAATGGGCAACAAATTTGTCAATCATATTGTCCGCAAGGAAATTGACGCCAATGTATTTCGGCACCAATCTCCGCAGCTCTAGAAGCGCATTGGGTCCGCTCCTAATTTCTCATAAACAACAGGATCCCCTAACTGTCTATTAGCCTCCCAGAGATAGTAGTCCTTCGACATAAAGACTATGTTGCTCCCCTTGTCCGCCGGCTTAATAACTATGTCTTTGCGTTTTTTTAAACATAGAATAGCTGCCTCTTCCTTGGCATTGATATTAGGTGCTTTAGGGTAAATCAAAGCCTTGATCTTCCTAAGCACTATTTTATAAAATATATCGATAGTACTGCCAGCGGGCATAGGGGGGCAAAAAGTGGACCGAATACCTCCACTAAATCTGCTAAAGTCCTGGGTAATATCTGGACCACTGGCCAAGCTGGTGTCTGTTAACCATTTTAGACATGCAACTTCACTATCACTAAATTGGTTGTTATTGTTAAACCCAAGGGAACCAAAACTGTCCGGAACATCACCTTGTCTTACCATAGGGGGACATGCGGAATTATATAAAAAAAGGTTTACAGAGATATAATTTCCTTATACATTTATAAAGGTCAATTTCAAATGCAACTCTGTCAAACTGTTCAAAAAGTCTGTAGCTGTGTCCTCGGTTGAGGGCTGAGATACAGTCTTGAGACAGCTGGCAGCCACAACTAGGTTTTCATCAAATGGGGGAATGACTAAAGTCTCCACAAGACTTGTTTCTTGTTGCGGGTGGATTTTCTGACCCCGCTTCTTTCTCCCCCCCCCCCCCCTTTTTGTGTGAATGCAATTGCCTTTGTTTTTAATTGATCGGTATTACATGCAGTCTCTGCAGATGACGCAATAAAAGAGGCGCAGAGACACTGCCCCTCTATCAGTAGGCGGAAGAGGCGCAGCAGCGCAAAACAGCCGTCGCTACTTCTGAGCTCTGTGATCAGGAGTTAGCACCAGCCCTTATTTTGTGTCCATGTGTGTTGGATGAATAAAGAAGCTATTTAACAGCAGTGGTGAGTGCCGCCTGTCATTTCCTTTATCCACATACAGGTGGTAACCCTTATCTAGCAGTGGGTGCATAAGGTCCCACACAAGTTTCCCGCTAACACCCAGAGTGGGGGGACATTCTGGGGGTTGAATACGGGAATCTTGCCCCTTGTACACATGAAACTTGTAAGTGTACCCTGAGGTACTCTCACAAAGTTTGTACAGCCATACCTTGCCCGCTTAGAGGGAACATACTGGCGGAAAATGAGTCTCCCCTTGAAAGCATCGAGAGACTCATCAACCGCGACCTTCCTTCCAGGTACATAGACCTCCACAAATTTTGCCCCAAAATGATCGATGACCGGCCTGATTTTGTAAAGACGGTCATAGGCAGGATCATATTGGGGGGGGGGACATGCTGCATTATCTGCATAATGCAGGCATTTCTGGATGGCCTCAAACCGGGTATGTGTCATGGCCATACTGTAGAGTGGGGTCTGGTAGAGGACGTCCCCACTCCAGTACTGCCTGACACTGGGTTTTTTGACTAGGCCCATGTGCAGCACGAGGCCCCAAAATGCCCTCATCTCTGCTGCACTGACCAAAGTCCAGCCACCGGCCCTAGCCAAAAGGGAGCCCGGGTGTTGAGCAACGAACTGTTGGGCGTACAGGTTAGTTTGCTCCACCATCAGATTTACAAAATCTGGATTCCTGGTTGGCCTACAAAATCAGGAATCGCGGGCTCAAAATTCTCTGGGGTACACCAGACAAGTTCACCGGCAGAGGGCTTAGGTATACTGATCTGGTGGGCCGGAAAACTAGTACGAGCCCCAGAGCTTCTCGTACTAAAGTGGGCCACAGGGTCCCTGGCATGGAGGTCCTCTTGATCCGCCTGGCAGCGTCTCCGCCGCCTTGGGGGCTCATCATCATCGCTAGATGATGAGGAGGACGCAGATGACAACAGGAAAGTGGGGTTATCCTCGTCCTCACTGGGGCTCTAGGACTTGGAGGCAAGCAGGGCGTATGCCTCCTCGGCCGAGAACGTACGGTGAGCCATAGGGGAGTGTGTGTGCGTGTAAATCATTATTCAGTGTGCATGTGTGGGGGCACAGGTGTTTGCGAACTTTGCCCTACAGCTAAAAAAAGAAAGAAAAACTAACTAAAAAAAATTCTAAAAAAGTGTTAAAAAAAAAGAAAGTTACAAATGCGCTGTGGGGTGGGGTGGGCGATGCGCTAACAGTGGCCGGACGCAAAGAGTGCCGGCCACAGTCAGCGCATGCAAAAAATAAAATATAAATTGCTCCCCCCAAAAAAGTGTGGGGGGGAGGGGGGCAAGCTGCAGCACCCCTGAGGGGGTCTAGGGTCACACAACTAAGTGCTGTGGACCCCAGACACCCGATCAAGGTGCTAAAAGTGCTTTAGAAAAAAACTTTTTCCCCCTATCTATCCCTCACTATCCCTGCCGAAATCGCCTATCCCTACAGTGCCTGATGGCACAAAAAACTTACTTTTTGGGGGCAGCACAGCTGGCGCTCCGCTCTCTCCCGTTCCACGGACCGGTATGAGTGGGGAGAGGAATTCAAATTTGCCGTTCCACCCACCCAGCCTCCCTGTCAGCCAATCAGATGCGATCCTGAGAGGTGGCATGACCGCCACCTCTTAGGATCGCAGGACGGTGATTGGTGGTGTATTATCACACCACCGATCACCGTCCTTTCCAGGTTATTGGGTCATCAGAGACCCGAATAACCCGGAAACGCAACAAACCAAAGGTCTGAATTGACCTACGGTTTGCTGCGATCGCCGACACGGAGGGTTCACCTGATTGATTTCAGCAGGCACCAGGTTCCGATCACCGCCGGCCGCGCGGCGGTGATCGGAACTACACATGACATACCGGTACGTCACGTGTCCTTAAATACCGGGACATCATGCCGTATCGGTACATCATATGTCCCTAACAGGTTAAGAAGATATCTTAGTGTCATATTTCCTTACTTTCTTTACAGTTTTAATAAGTGCCAACAGAGTGGCCAACCCCTTTAAGCGCCAAGGTGACAACACTGTTTGACGATCCTGGACTTTTGTGACAAATTGCCCTATTTGTTCCCCTAAAAATAGAATTTCCCAATGCCAGCACCTGTCTGACCTGCCCTGCACGTCTCCTTATTGAAACTGACATTACCGTCACAGGACATACCTTGCTGTAGCAGTGCTACCCTTGAACAAGCATCTCCCTTATCTGCCAACTAGACAAACTCTTGGACCCCATATTTCTTGCAATGCCCTCTGGTCAGTGACAGAACTAATAATGATTAAAATACTTGGTCTAAAAATCAGTTATTATATTACATACTGTATTAGACCTGTTTAAAGGAGACTTGAACATTTTAATTATAATAAAATGACCAAGAGAGGAAACAGTATAATATTTTCTGTACATTTATGTATAAATATGTCCATGGTTTAATAATATCAAACTTTGCTGAACAACTGAAATGAGTTGGTAATGGTTCTTGAACATGGATTATGGAAGTGTTCTTTTAAGCCTATTCATCCATTAGATCATCTCAGTCTCCATGGGGCTGAGTCTTTTCTCATCCTGTTCAAGAGCCTCTTTGTTTCTACAAACGTTGTTCAGACAAAAGTATAAATGGAATTTTTGGCTCCTCCGGCATATGAGATGCCCTAAAATGATGCTTGTCTCTGTCAATCAATTCAAAGTAATTAACAGAAGCATTACATTTTAATAATACATTGATCCTCCTGCTAAATATCACTCTCTATAATTAGGAACATTGCTTCCTCTGTATAGCTACTGCTTGCATATTCTTGTAGCAGCAGAAAGCTATTGCATTTAATTTATGAAATAATTATGCCATTCTTGCCTGCATTGTAAGCAGGGGCGTACATAGATATCACTAGGTCCCATAGCAAGAATCTAAATTGGGCCCCCATGCCCCATTCATAGCCCCTTCTACTACCCATTTCTGGCCAGTATTTATATCAGTGTACTGATATGTGATGTATGAGGTATAAATTACTACTCATACCTCAGTACTACTCATATTTCAGTACACTGCTGTATATACTATATATCTTAACGCACTGCATCTACAGTGGGATGCAAAAGTTTGGGCAACCTTGTTAATCATCATGATTTTCCTGTATAAATTGTTGGTTGTTACGATAAAAAATGTCAGTTAAATATATCATATAGGAGACACACACAGTGATATCTGAGAAGTGAAATGAAGTTTATTGGATTTACAGAAAGTGTGCTATAATTGTTTAAACAAAATTAGGCAGGTGCATAAATTTGGGCACTGTTGTCATTTTATTGATTCCAAAA